>NW_019943504.1:213647-228777 GCF_002910315.2 Salvelinus sp. IW2-2015
AGACCTGTATGACACTAGCATTACTACTGAGACTGTTGTGTCAAAAGTCTATACATCATTTAAATACCTCATATGACGCTTGTGTCAAGTCAAATTATAAAATACATTACATATTAGATATTATAGTTCTATCGCATTTAACGTTTCATATGATAATGTATATATAACATCGATAGTTCCACTTATATGTCGTGATCTCGCTATATCAGCCACGTCACATTCCAAACCAAGAAACCCACTTGGGTGGCATGAGTGCGAAGCGTAGCTTGTTGTCGCTTCCCTGCCCAGCTGTTGCTACATTGGTGTCAGAGTGGGTATGGTGTATATGAGCGCATCAAATGTTCATGGACTGGATGTTGTGAGTAGTTGAAGCACAGGACTTGCTTTATTTATTTTTATTTCACCTTTTATTAACCAGGTAGACTAGTGAGAACAAGTTCTTATTTACAACTGCGACTGCCTGACAAGATAAAGCAGAAGCATTTTCGACAATTACATTACCTCAATATACTCAATCCTACCTTACCTTTGTCTGTACGCTATGGCTTGAATCTATGCTATCGTTCCAGAAACCTGCTCCTTTACTCTCTGTTGCCAGGTTCTTATAGCTGTTAGCAGTACCCTTATCCTAGTTCTCCTCTGCTCCTCTGGTAATGTGGAGTTAATCCAGGTCCTGCAGTGCCTAGCTCCACTTCCTAAACAACCGCTAGAATTGCAGGGCGCCAAATGCATAATATTACAAAAAATGTATAATCATGCAATCACAATGAAATATACAAACACAGCTTAGCTTTGTTGTTAATCCACCTATCGTGTCAGATTTTGAAATAATATTTTTTTACAGCTAATGAAATCCAAGCTTTTGGAGTTATAGCTTTCAATGCTACACAGTAGACTTTATATAAGCTTGGTTGCTTGGTCACAAAAGTAAAGAAAAGCAATCAATATAATTTCACACCTTTGATAATCTTCTGGATGAGTTTTCCACTCACGACATTCCCAGTTACAAACAAATCTTATTTTTGTTCGATAAATATTACTTTTATCACAAAAAAAACAGCAAAGGCTCGCCACTGACAATACTATAATCAAAGATGATTCTATGATGAATACATTATTATTAAAAGATGAGCTCACCGTTTTTATTGGTGAATCATAATTGGATGATTCAATCATACAGTGTTTTACATCAGTGAAGTTAGCTTTATATTAAAGATTCAGACTTTGCTCTTCAATATCTCTTCAAAGGAAAATGCAAGGATGACTAGGCTACTGGGGGCAGCAGGTAGCCTAGTGGTTAGAGTGTTGAGCCAGTAATCGAAAGGTTGCTAGATAGAATCCCCCGAGCTGACAAGGTAAAAATCTGTCATTCCTCTCCTGAACAAGGCAGTTAACCTACTGTTCCTAGGTAGTTATTGTAAATAAGAATTTGTTCTTAACTGACTTAACCAGTTAAATAAATAAAAAATATATTCATGTAATATTCTAAATCGGCTGATGATWGTGAATAAGTTAAACCCCATGTTTTTCCCAACTCGGTGTCATATTCACTTTTTGGAGGTGAAATGTAGCTAAAAATGTGCTATCCTCTGCTCAGAGGGTTAAGGAACCGTCTTAAAACTGCAAATGTAAAAGGCAAATGTAAATGAAAAATATCAATACCTTCTCAACTACATGACATAGAGATCTCAAACAAATTTGACACTGTAAAGAGACCTCTCGAATGCAATTAGTTACATTTTTTTTAAACTTCTATAATATCTACAAAATGTCAAATAAATCACTTTAMATAAAARTACTTCAAAAAAACATCAATATCTTCCCCTCCATATAACTTTCATGCATACAACCAACTGTTATTGGTTCAGGGACGTCATGCCTCCAATCAACAGCAATTTTTGTTGTATTTGTTGACTTTGGATACTTTTTTACAAACGTTAATTATATTTGCATGAATAATACTGTAAAATATCAATAGATTCCACCCCATGTGACATTCATCAGTAAAACTAACTTTGATTGGTTCAGGGACCTCATCCCTCCAATCAATAGCAATTACTTTTGTATTGTTTGACTTTGGTGATATTCTACCAACTTAAATTGACTTTAAATTAAATATACTTTCTTAAAACGTCAATAGCTTCCACCCCATATTACTTTAATAAATACAAACAACTGTCATTGGTTCAGGAACCACATCCCACTAATAAATGTCAATTACTTTTGTATTTTATTTACNTTCCAATCAATAGCATTTACTTTTGTATTGTTTGACTTTGGTGATTTTCTACCAACTTAAATTGACTTTAAATTAAAGATACATTCTTAAAACGTCAATAGCTTCCACCCCATATTAATTTCATAAATACAAACAACTGTCATTGGTTCAGGAACCACATCCCACTAACAAATGTCAATTACTTTTGTATTTTATTTACTATAAAAAAAWTTAAATGAATTTGAATTGACTTTACCTGAAAAATGCTTCCCTAAAACTTTAGTAGCTTCCACCCCATATTACTTTTATGAATACAACAAACTGATTGGTTCACAGACCTCTTCCCTCCAATCCACGGCAATTACGTTTGGACTTTTGGACATTACAAATTAAGTCAAATTGAAAACAGTATTGGTATTGTTGAATTAGGTTTTCATAATAGCAAGCTAGGACTGATGGTTTGGTTATCTAAACTAGCAGGTATGTTTGTTTGGTTACCAAGGCAACTACTGTAGCAAACTTGCTAGCTACTTCAGTGGATGTTGAACACATTTCTACCGGCAAATKAACACATTTCTMYYGGCAAATGTGTTAAATTATAGCCATGGTATTAAAGGGATAATCAWCTCAGGGCTTTATGGGTTCTCTGGAAAATAATGCAAGTCCATGGAAGGTCAGTTCATAGAACGCATAGTCCCTCGTTGATTATCCCTTACATAACTTTATGAGATGGATTTGCCTTTCTTTGCAACAGTGGAAACTGCTAAGGAGATGATGGCTCATAATAATGGTTGGAATGGAGTCAATGGAGTGTTATCAACCACATCAAAGATGTGGTTTCCATGTGTTTGAGACCACTCAATTGACTTAATCCCAGACATTATTATGACCTGTCCTTTCAGTTGTTAGAATTTAGCTAACAGCGTCTTTGTGAATGTGCTATCAGTTTGTGCTAATTTGTTAGCATTTTGGTAATAGATGCCCATAAGCTTTTCTTGTGTTTTTAGCACCCCCTCATGTGCTATGCCGGTAATACTGTAAATCCCGGTATGAGAGAAGGACGGTATGACAATAGGAAAATCTGGATACCGCCCAAGCCTAATCACCACACCTACCACAACTACCACACCTACCTACCAAAACTACCACACCTACCTACCAAAACTACCACACCTACCTACCTACCACAACTACCACACACATGTACCACAACTACCACACATACCTACTGCAACTACCACACCTACCTACCACAACTACTACACCTAACCAATCACAACTACGACACCTACCTACCAAAACTACCACACCTACCTACCACAACTACCACACCAACCATCACTACACCTACCACACTTACCATCACCACACCTACAAACCTACCATCACCAAACCGACCTAACACAACTACCACACCTACGTACCACAACWACCAMACCTACCTACCAAACTACCACATCTACCTATCACAACTACCACACCTATCTACCACATCGACCTACCACAACAACAACACCTACCATCAACACACCTACCAAACCTATTATCACCAAACCTACCACAGCAACCATCACCACACCTACCATCACTACACCTACCAAACCTACCTACCACATCTACCACACCTGCCTATCACAACTACCACACCTACCATCACCATACCTACCATATCTATCATCACCACACCTACCAAATGTACCTACCACAACTACCATCACACCAACCACACCTTACATCATCACAATTAACATACCTACTATCACCAAACATACCACAACTACCATCCCCACACCTACCATACCTACCTTCACCACACCAAGCATCACCACACCTATCACACCTACCATCACCACAGCGTACCACACCTACCATCACCACACCCACCAAACATACCTACCTACCACAACTACCACAAACTACCTACACAACATCACACCTACATCACACCTACCATCACCACACCTACCATCATCATACCTACCATTCTCACGTACCATCACCACAAATGCAATACCAAATACTTCGCCACCCCTACCACACCTACTATCATCACATCTACCATAACCACACCTAACATATTTACTCACCACACCTATCACACCTTCTATCACCACACTACCATCATTACACCTATCATACGTACCATCACCAAACCTATCACACCTACCCTCCTACCATCATTACACCTACCACCTAATCACTACACCTATCACATGTACCTTCCCTACCATCATTACACCTACCATACCTACTATTACCACACCTATCACACCTACCTTTCCTATCCATCACCACACCTATCATCATTACACCTACCATCCCTACCATCACCACACCTATCACACCTACCATACCTACCATCATCACCACACCTACCATTGTAAATGTGGATGGGTATGCTGCTTCATTCAATGATTAAGGTATTGTAGAAGGTAGATACAGGAGTAGGCTATAGTCTACAATAAAACATCATTGAATGTGCTATAGTATCATATTTAATTGATTAATTTAAATTGTAAATAGGCTACTTCATTCAGTGAATACTGGATGTCTTTCTATCTCTGGGAGTATGTTAATGAAGGCTTTTCAGCTGTTGAATTATGGCAATGTCGAACTAATTTCTAAATCTTTCTTTCTTTTAGTAAACAAGTGATGAGCCAGAGCAACAGAGCAATTGTGTGTGTGTGTTGTGTGTGTGTTGTGTGTGTGTGTGTGTGTGTGTGTGTGTTGTGTGTGTGTGTTGTGTGGTGTGTGTGTGTTGTGTGTGTGTGTTGTGTGTGTGTGTGTGTGTGTGTGTGTGTGTGTGTGTGTGTATGTGTGTGTGGTATGTGTTTGAGTTCGAAGAAAAGACATGATGTGTGATGTGCCCCTCTGTTTTAGTGTTGAAATGGAAGATGACAAAGGAGATAGTGATGAGGGTGAGAGCATCCAGTATGAAAATAAAGACCCCTTGGGATCTACAATCCTCTTCTCCTGTTCAACTCATTTTCCGCCACACTAGAAAGGACTGTACATACATACATACCCCTGTGCCCATCTAATTGCAATATGACCCATCCAAGTCCTCAGCTGGACGCCTAAAATGAGAGAAATGTAAACAAGGTGCTATAGTAGTGTGTGGTGTGTGTGTGTTGTGTGTGTGTGTGTGTGTGTGTGTGTGTGTTGTGTGTGTGTGTGTGTGTGTGTGTGTGTGTGTGTGTGTGTGTGTGTGTGTGTGTGTGGTTTGAGTTCGAAGAAAAGACATGAGTGTGATGTGGCCCTCTGTTTTAGTGTTGAAATGCCATGAATGGAAGATGACAAAGGAGATAGTGATGAGGTGAGAGCATCCAGTATGAAAATAAAGACCCCTTGGGATCTACAATGAGTGTGGGGCCCTCTTGTGTCTCCTTTTTGTCCGTTGAGGATACTACAGTCACCCCTGGTGGAGATCTTGGAACACTGCTATTTAAGAGGTTGGTGAAAACCTTCAACGTGTGGTGGTGCTATGTTGCGTGTTATCTTGAATACCAGTCAGCTGTTTGAGACAGAATGAAATCGTGTAAACTTAACAGGTTGAACTTGTTTGAGTACACTCTTCGAAAAGGGTTCCAACAGGGTGGCTTCTGGCTGTCACCAAAGAAAATCCATTTTGGTTCCAGTGAAGCCTCTGTGAATGGAGCCCAAAATGTCATCTAGGCACAAAGGGGTTCTACCTGGAACCAAAACGGGTTCTCCTATGGGACAGCCGAATAATCCTTTTATGTTGTAGAAAGCACCTTGTTAAAGTGTAGGCCTATATTGCAGTGGTGTTCAGTGGTTTCTGTAATAAAATAAATGGTTCATTGGTGGTGGGGAGTTTAGATCATCTGAAACAATATGAACATCCCACTTTTAGCCCACATTTACAAGCAGGCAAAGTAACCTCCTATGTGTGCTGAAGCATGTGCGATCACTACAACATTGACAGGACCGACAGATAAAGACATGCTCACATGCAAGTAAATGATAACGTTCAAGCTTGCACCATCTTATCGCAATTATTAAGAGACTAGATACAAACAGCTAATCCTGTCACATGGAATGACGCTGGAGAGACGAAGCAGGTACGGGGAGTCAAACATTTAATAAAGAACGGACAAGGAACGAGACAGGAACAGTGTCAGCAACCTAGTAATACAAACAAAAAGCAATTCATGCAGAAGCGGGGAACAGAGCTGGGGAACTGACAAATATAGGGGAGGTAATAACAGGTGATGAGTGAGTCCAATATTGCTGCTGCTCGTGACGAGGGAAGGCAGGTGTGCGTAATGAATGATAGGAGTGCGTGATGCAGGGCAGCCTGGCGCCCTCAAGCACCAGGGGGGTAGAGCGGGAGCAGACGTGACAAATCCTGGCTACCAATGTAGCCAGTGGTATAAAGTACTTAAGTAAAACTACTTTAAAAAACTACTTAAGTAGTTTTTTGTGGTATCTGTACTATATTTTACTATTATATTTTTGCCAACTTTTACTTCACTACATTCCCAAAGAAAACAATTTGGAGTACTTTTTACTCAATACATTTTCCCTGACACCCAAAAGTACTTGTTACATTTCGACGGGAAAATGGTCCAATTCACACACTTATCAAGAGAACATCCCTGGTCATCCCTACTGCCTCTGATCTCACTAAACACAAACGCTTTGTTTGTAAATTATATCTGAGTGTTGGCTATCAAATACATTTCTTTTTTACTGAAAATTGTGCCGTCTGGTTTGCTTAATATAAGGAATTTGAAATTGTTTACACTTGTACTTTTACTTTTGATACTTGAGATATTACGTTTACTTTAGATACTTACGTWTATTTATAACCAAATACTTTTAGACTTTTACTCAAGTCGTATTTTACTGGGTGACTCTCACTTTTACTTGAGTCATTTTCTATTAGAGTATCTTGACTTTTACTCAAGTATGACATTACATTTACATTTAAGTCATTTAGCTGAYGCTCTTTTCCAGAGCAACTTAMAAATTGGAAAGTTCATACATATTCATCCTGGTCCCCCCGTGGGGAATGAACCCACAACCCTGGCGTTGCAAGCGCCATGCTCTACCAACTGAGCCACACGGGACCATGACAATTGAATACTTTTTCCACCACTGAGACAAGCAGATCAGAGATGTCAAGGTGGCACAAAAGAAAAAAACATGTTTTATTTAGTATGTTATCTGATGGAGCCATCCCTTGTATAATTTTCTAGGCCTCCCAGGTATTTGCATCTAAAGTAATGTATATGATTACTGATGCTAGGGTGCGCTGTGACGTCAATGGGGAGCGTTAGTGAGATCGTGAGGTCTTAGAGGTTTCTTCTTCAATCTTGGAGAATGTCTACTACTGAAAACTAATAACGTTTCTCCGTCTCATCATTTGACCCTATTAATTCAGTTACGTAATGTGCAAAAGTGCAATATGACTCTCAAAATATTGAGGTAACATGGTTAACTACATAGCCCATGAGTTTGTTCAATTAAAGAGAGTTTTAACAGAGTGATAAACTGGTTGGTATTTTCCCCATTGTAAGTAATGGAGGTTGGCTAGGTTGCTAATGGTTTACATGTCAGAGAAGGGATCAAGATGGCGTCTGAACTTTCTGTACTTTCTTTCAACAACGTTTTAGATCCTATTTGTTTTATTTTCTATCAACAAATACTCAGTTTAGTTCAGGTAATATATGTAAATATGTGATGTCACGATAAAATGTGTTAATATTTCTACAAAAATAGCATTTAACAGTTCGCTAGCTTGATGCTAATCATATTTAGCTTGGCTAAGCACTAGCTAGCTCTAGGCTAGTTGATTTCAGTCAATGTTAGCTTACATGTTAGTGGTTTATAATGTAATGGTTGTAGCGCCGTTTAGCACAGGCCTCCAGTAATTTATAGCTTTTTCCAAATTGACACTGATAGTACAGTGAGTTATATATAATGTGAATGTGTAGATGTGTKGTGATAGTTTTTTAACCTAAGACCTTTTATTTTTTTGATACTGGAATATGAAATGTGGAGATGTAATGCAACAGTAGAGTTGTAATGGATACTTGATTTTGACAAACAAAAAGATTAACAAAAGAGAACAGTATTTTAATACATCTTGGAGAATGGCTTCTACTGAACTCTAGTAACGTTTCTCCGTCTCATAATTTTACCCTGTTAATTCAGGTTTATTATCTGCTGACCACGTCCCAGTCCAAGGTGTGTAACATATGTCAACAGGTGTCAAGGACTTGAAAGTTACAGAAATTGTGTCAACTGTTAGGACAAGGGATAACAGCTAAATGAAATCCAGCTGATGCCATTGCGTGAAGACACACAAGCTGATATTAATGGACTATTTTTGACTGTGTCGTGGATAATCGTCTCAGAAATATAACACTCTTACAAGAACTTGTAAAATCAATATAGGCTTTTAATATAATGTATCACAAGCCGTGTGAGTCCGCGGAAAGACCAACTTCCATAAGCACTGGCTCTGTTCTTATACACACATAAAAATGAGTCCATCACATACGTTAATTAAATTACTTCTCATACGTCATATGTTACCATTGTCTTTCATTTTCAGGCTTCCTGCTTGTTCATGCCCAATAACGCCTGTATCTGCTCTTGATTAGATTACAATGGTGCCAGGACCTTCTCAGTGTCCTAATATAAATATGTATTATGCCTATAGTCCATCTGTTGGTCATTTGGCTGGCCCCCTCCTTTGTATGTCCCTCTGACCTCGGTWTWTCCAGSTMTTCTATGYACTTWTGGSCTWGCTTTAGTTTCCTGTCCTAGACAATAGACAATGTACTTTAAGTTTACACTAAGCCTTTATGCTTATAATGGCTTTGGCCATTATGTCTGTTATGTCTTAGTTTCCTGTTTTTACCAGCCTGTATCCATTCACTCATGTCTGCCTTCTCCTCCTATATTCTAATGTACACTTCTATGTCTGTCCCTAAATGTATCATTCACTCCCACAACTGCTGTCATATCGACACTTATATTAATTATAATGCCATTATTACTTTTGTGCTGAGTTTCACTATTTATCAAGGCTACTTTGCGATGATAATGATGTTTGTTCTACCAATGTTTTCATCATTTGACCTCATGTCTGGGTGGTTGGGGTATTTTATYTATTTTGTCGTWATTAAAAGAAGCTGTTACTGTGTTCACACAAATRCTTTCTGTTTCATAGTYGTAACAAATTCACTCCAYGAATACAATTGATTGAACACTTTGTGGTATTTTAAGTGGTGTTTAATTTATACATATAGCCGACAGGAACATAAACCAATGAAAATGCTATTGTATTATTTGAATTCAAATAAAAATGGTATTCTAATGTTACCCATGGCTTTCATAAACACAACCAAATGATTATTTTTGCGATAGCATATATGAAATGTATTACACTGTTAGAATGCWGCAGTCAAAATGACTGCTCATCAGCTTGATGGGGGGTGTCTTGAGGCCCAGCGGTTCTAGTGTTAACAGAGATCCTGAATCAGTCAGTTTGATTCTGAATCAGTAAGCTTGACTCTGAATCATGTGCAGTGTGACCACTGAGACTTAAACCAACTCAATATGACTCCTGAGATATACAGTTAATCAATTATAGTGTCTGTGAAAAGAAACCAAACCAGTCAGTCTGGTCAGAGTGACTCTATAAAGACAGACTGAATCAACAGAGAGAGAGAGAGACAGAGAGGGAGATTGTCTAGACTCAGACTGTTTTAACACTCCTGGTTTGACCACCAGAGAAGAGAAAGAAAGCAGTTATGAGCTGAACAATATGCCAGTGGAAGGGAGGACAGTACCAGGTAACCCAATTGTGGTTTGTGACTATTATGATTTCCCATTGTAGCCAGTTCAGTTGCAGTGGAAAAGAAACTCAGTGGCACCAATTATGTGATACAGATCCCAGATCGTAGGTGTTCTTCCCTTGTGTCATGTTAACATGCTGAAAGGGTATTATATGCGTGACTCTCCAGACAGCTCCTCAGGTAAGCCGGTCCAGCCCGCCGTCTCCAGTGTGGCTGCGGTGGTGCTGAAGCCTAGCTGGGACATAGAGGAGGATAAGGAGGACGGGTTGGAGTTACGCCATACGTTACAGCAGTGTGAACACAAAAAGTTACCCTCTCAAATGGAACATTTGGATAACAATSAAACTAATGATCTTATCCTGTTGATAGTTTTCTCAATGTGTTTCAGGACGTTCCAAGTCGCACGTCCATCTTGGAACATGACGTGGATGTGGGGAACGCTGCTCCTATTCGTCAGCATCCGTACCGGGTTAACGCACATAGTCCAGCTGTAAATAGCCCACCCAACCCCACCCTACCTCATCCCCATATTGTTTTATTTACTTTTCTACTCCTTTACACACCAGTATCTCTACTTACACATCATCATCTGCTCATTTCACTCCAGTGTTAATCTGATAAATTGTAATTACTTCGCTACTATGGCCTATTTATTGCCTACCTCCACATGCCATTTGCACACACTGTATATAGACTTTCTATTTTTCTACTGTGTTATTGACTGTACGCTTGTTAATCCCATGTGTAACTCTGTGTTGTTGTTTGTGTCGCACTGCTTTGCTTTATCTTGGCCAGGTCGCAGTTGTAAATGAGAACTTGTTCTCAACTAGGCTACCTGGTTAAATAAAGGTGAAATAATAAATAAAAAACACAAAGAAAAGGGAGGTAATGAAAAGTGAAGTAGCTTATTTATTACAGAATGACATGGCAAAACCCAGTAACAGCTCCTGTTGTTCCCCATGTATTCTTTTTCCTGAGCCTGACGGTACGTCCCGCTTATGTACGGACGATCGTCGTGTAAATTCGTTACAAAATCAGATTATTTTCCTCTACCTCACTTAGATGACTGCATTGATAGAATTGGCTCTGCTGCTGTAAATTAGATTTGCTAAAAGGTTATTGGCAGGCGTCTCTGAACTCTCGAGCTTCTGACATCTCGGCTTTCGTTACGCCTGATAACTTTGTACAATATACTGTGATGCCCTTTGGAATGTGTAATGCACCTRCTACTTTTCAGCGCCTAGTTAACATTGTGTTCACGGATGTACCAAATTGTACTGTTTACATTGACGATGTGGTGATTCATTCATCTACTTGGTCTGATCATCTTGCCACCTTGAAAAGGGTGTTTCAGCAGTTGGAAAATGCTTATTTAACCCTCAATTTGGCCAAGTGTGAGTTTGGGAAGGCTACTGTGACTTACTTGGGGAAGCAGGTGGGACGAGGTCAAGTGCGCCCAATAACTGGCAAAGTGGAAGCAATTGTTGCTTTTCCTGCTCTCACGACTCGCCGCCAGCTGTGCAGATTCCTGGGGATAGTAGGGTACTATCGTACGTTCTGTAAGAATTTTTCGACGGTAGTAGTTCCCCTTACATCGCTGCTTAGGCCCAAAGTACAGTTTAAGTGGTCCCAGGAATGTAACTATGCTTTAGAGTCAGCCAAAGTGCTACTTTGTAGTGCCTCAGTGCTTGCCGGCCCCAACTTTGACAAACCTTTTAAGTTGGAGGTAGACGCTAATATAGTGGGGGTGGGTGGGTGCGGTTCTCTTGCAGGAAGATGAGGAGGGAGTGGATTGGCCCGTCATTTTCTTCTCCCATAAGTTCAACTCGTGTGAGTCAAGGTCCTCCACCATTGAACAAGAGACGCTGGCTTTATTGCTGGCCTTACAGTTTTTTGAGGTATATGTGGGCTCCAGTTCCTTGCCTGTTCTGGTCTTCACGGACCATAATCCTTTAGTGTTTCTTAGGCAAATGTACAATCAGAACCGCCGCCTTATGCGGTGGGCTCTGATTGTACAGGGATACAATACACAGATTCACTATGTGAAGGGTTCGGTGAACGTGATCGCCGATGCTCTATCACGGGTTTAGTAACTGGGGATGCGTATTGGTTTTTGTTGTTGCAAACTGGGAGTTTGCAGGTTTTGGGGTGGGCGTGTTACGCTCCCCAGTTTCTATGTTGTTGTGGATTATTATGTGTGTGTATTTCAGGAAATGGCTTCCTGGATTCCTGAAGCAGGTGATTGGTCGGCCCCATCGCTGATTGGAGCTCTGACCCCTCCCTCTCGTCAGGGGATACAGCTGTCTCTTCATTAACAACTTTTTCTCGAGCTTGATAAAACAGTGTTCAATTGTCAGAAAAAGAGAGCTTCTTTTTATGTCCTGTGTTGATTGTTGTGGCGGTCAGTAAAAGTTTTGTGGATATTATTTTGTAGCCGCTCCTTCCGAGGAATGTGCATGCCAATACAGCACATTTTGGATGAAAAGCGTGCCCAAATTAAACTGCCTGCTCCTCAGGCCCAGAAGCTAGGATATGCATATAATTAGTATATTTGGATAGAAAACACTCTAAAGATTCAAAACTGTTAAAATAATGTCTGAGTATAACAGAACTGAATGGCAGGACAGCCAGAGGAAAATCCAACCAGGAAGTAGTATTATTTTGAAAGGCTGTTTTCCATTGAAAGCATATCCACCATACAAAGACTTAGGACCCAGTTCACGTGCTCTGTGGCTTCCTCTACATGTGCCAGTCATTAGGCATTGTTTCAGGCTTTTACTCTGAAAATGAGGGAATACAGCACTTTTAATCAGTGACCAGTGGAAATTTTGCCTTATTGTTTCTCTTTTTCTATTGACGAAGCTTTTGTCCGGTGAAAATATTATTGATTATTATTTACAAAAATTGATTGATTTTAAACATTGTTTGGCATGTTTCTACTAACTTTTATTGTACTTTTTTTCAACTTTGTTACTAAAGCAGGTTTGTTGGTCATAAAGAGGGACATTATCGAACAAAACGAACATTTATTGTCTAACATGGAGACCTGGGAGTGCCACCAGATGAAGATCATCAAAGTAAGTGATTAATTTTAATGCTATTTCTGACTTTTGTGACACCTCTCCTTGGTAGGAATATGGCTGATGTTTTTCTTGGCTAGGCGCAGACCTAACATATTCGCAAAGTGTGCTTTCGCCTAAATCCGTTTGTAATCTGACACAGCGGTTGCATTAAGGAGAAGTTTATCTTTATTCATATGTTTAACACTTGTATCGTTTATCAATGTTTATGATGATTTTTCTGTAATTTGATGTGGCTCTCTGCCTTTCACCGGATGTTTGTTGAGACAAGGCATTTCTGAACATAACGGCCAATGTAAACTGAGTTTTGGATATAAATATGAACTTTATCGAACAAAACATACATTATTGTGTACCATGAAGTCCTATGGGTGCCATCTGATGAAGATCATCAAAGGTTAGTGATTCATTTATCTCTATTTCTGCTTTTTGTGACTCCTCTCTTTGGCTGAAAAAATGGCTGTATGGTTTTCTGTGACTAGGTGCTGACCTAACATGATCGCATGGTGTGCTTTCGCAGTAAAGCCTTTTTGAAATCGGACTCTGTGGTTGGATTTACAAGAAGTTTATCTTTAAAATTGTGTATAATACTTGTATGTTTGAGGAATTTTAATAATGGGATTTCTGTTGTTTTGAATTTGGCGCCCTGCAATTTCACTGGCTGTTGTCGAGGTGGGACGTGAGCGTTGTTCACGTAAATTATTGGTGAATTATTCTGTTTCATTTGTTCCTGGGGAACGCACCTTGGGAGTGTTTAGGCAAGAGGCCTGATGGCATACATAACCCGTAGTATTTAATCTGTCTATGCACACTAGGTAAGACCTGGGCGGACCACYCCCTGTATTTTGGTTAGCGCGCCAGGTGGTGCTAAAGGTTAGGTAAGAAGTGGGAAGGCAGGTAAGGTAGAAGAGGGGACTCTTAAACTTCTAACTTTTCTTTGCTTTGGTTCGGTCCAGCCCCTTTCCCCAGCTAGCATTTTGATAACGGAATTACGAGTTTTAATCACTTAATAATTCACAAGCAAAATATACATCAGAAAAATCACTAGAACTAATTGTTAGCTCTACCATTATTTGTACTTCTGTGAACTTTCATTATCCTCCCTCCTCAAAAAGACAAATGTGAAAATATCTTAATATCTTACGTTTTAAGACTTTTTCTGGTGATGTTTTCTAAGATCCCTTTTCCATCTGTTGATCCAGAAATCAAAGTCTTCACTTGTTGAAAAATTGATCTAGAATTACATTTCCCCAAAATATACACTCTTAGATTTCCTTTGGCACCCAATTACACATGCTCCTATGAACATCACATTGGTACTCCTGGATCCTTTTACATCTCTAGAGATGCTATCCATCCCCAACTAGTAATAAAGTGGTTGGGTTGGTTGCTTCTGGCCTTTCCAGCTTCAGGCTGAATCACACCCATGATGAGAGGAGGTTTACTGGACACAGGGAGAAACTACAGTCTGAATCACACCCATGATGAGAGGAGGTTTACTGGACACACAGGGAGAAACTACAGTCTGAATCACACCCATGATGAGATTACCATTTAAGTTTGGTTTTGTTAGTGTTTAGGTTAGAGTCAGTTTCAAGATTTTGGCCAGACGGGCTGTCAATGGATGTTGGTCAGAAAAGTCATTTAGTCTTTCCCTTCTCAAACCTGTCCTCCCCTAACCAGTTCATATCATGTATTCCACCACCAGCACACCTGATTCACTAATCAGAGGTTTTGATGATTAGTTGACCAGTGGCACAAAGTGGACTGGATCTAGGTGAACTATGGAGTGTCTTCCAGGGACAGTACAGTACAGACTGAGAAGATAACAACAGTGTAGTTTACTCAACTCATTCAAACTATCATGACTATTGTTTAGAGAGAAGATCTGCACACGAGCATAAAGTGTAAGATATAGCAAGAGAGGCAATATGGTGCAAGGTAGCCAAAGTGAATCAAAAGTCATAGACCTAATTATCAATCAAATATGAAAATAAAAA
>NW_019943504.1:228987-240628 GCF_002910315.2 Salvelinus sp. IW2-2015
TTCAGGGTGTGTTGACCAGGTGACAGAGGTACGAGGGTTCAATGACCCACAGAAGGAGGAGTACTTCAGGAAGAGATTCAGTGATGAGGACCTGGCTAGCAGAATCATCTCACACATAAAGACATCAAGGAGCCTCCACATCATGTGTCACATTCCTGTCTTCTGTTGGATTTCTGCAACAGTCCTTGAACACATGCTGAAACATAAGAGAGAAGAGATGCCCAAGACTCTGACWGAGATGTACACACACCTTGTGGTGTTTCATACCAAACAGAAGAATGAAAAGTATCTTGGGAAAGAAGAGATAGGTCCACACTGGAATGAAGAGAGCATTCTGTCACTGGGAAAACTGGCTTTTCAACAGCTTGTGAADGGCAATCTGATTTTCTATGAAGAAGACTTGAAAGAGGCTGGCATTGATGTGAATGAAGCCTCAGTGTACTCAGGATTGTGCACACAGCTCTTTAAAGAGGAATGTGGGCTGTACCAGGACAAGGTGTACTGCTTTGTGCATCTGAGCATTCAGGAGTTTMTGGCTGCTGTATATGTGTTCCTATCATTCATCAACAACAATGAGAATCTAATGGACAAACCTCAATCAACGTCCAGGAAACTTTCTGTGCTGTTCAGTGACAAGCATAAAGTTACTGTCTACAAGAGTGCAGTGGATAAAACCTTACAAAGTGAGACGGGAAACCTGGACCTTTTCCTCCGCTTCCTTCTGGGCCTCTCACTGGAGTCCAATCAGAAGCACTTACAAGGTCTACTGACAAAGTCAAGAATCAGCTCACAGACCCATGATAAAACAGTCAAGTACATCAAGGAGAAGATCAGGGAGAATCCCTCTCCAGAGAAGAGCATCAATCTGTTCCACTGTCTGAATGAACTGAATGACCATTCTCTAGTGGAGGAGATCCAAAGCTACCTGAGATCAGGAAGTCTCTCTAGAGACAACTTGTCACCTGCACAGTGGTCAGCTCTGGTCTTTGTGTTGCTCACTTCAGAAAAGGAGTTGGATGTGTTTGACCTGAATAAATACTCCAGATCAGACGAAGGTCTTCTGAGGCTGCTGCCAGTGGTCAAAGCCTCCAGAGTTGTTCTGTGAGTAAATACAATTACATATAAGAACTAATCATCAGGAAGAAATATTCAGTTTAGGGAAAAATATGTATTATAATATTATATTGAATAACATATCGAATAAATGCATTGATGTTCACATTAGTATAACAATATGACCATACAATTCTTGGATGACAAAAGGTTGAATCTCTATGTGTTTAGAGAATAAACAAATGCATTAAACATCTGCCTTGTCTTCTACACTACTCAAATAATTAACAGTGTGTTTTGTTGAAATCACTGATGATCGCTTTGGTCAGCGGCTGTCAGGCTGTACGCGTCTAGTCAACCAGAGGAAGCGTTGTGCTTCTCTGGTCTAGCTCTGGAGGTCAACCCGCTCACACCTGAGAGAGCTGGATCTGAGTAACAACACCTGAGGATTCAGGATCAGTGATAGCCTCTTCTGCTGATGGACTGGGGAATCCACTGTAAATGGAGACTCTGAGGTCAGTATTCCCCTGTAGTTGGTCGCCAGTGAGTAACTGTTCACCAGATCCAATAAGTTTACCAGGTCAAACACATAGTCGCACACCAATATGTGTTTCGACAGTGAAGTTACAGTTTTACATTTGGGTGCTATGCTACCAACATTTTGGATTTAAGATTAGAATGTTTTCATATTTAGGCGACAGTATAGAATATCACCTTTATTTAAACAGTTTTCATAGCATAACGCATTTACAGTTAAGAAATGAAAGCACTTTCCTGTCTCTAGCGTTCTCCATTTAAGAAGTTCCTTAATTGATTTGAACATGTTCACTCTCATCTGGTTATTAAAGTAAGAATTCGTTTTTGGTCTCATATTCCATGCTGCAGTGATTACATTCAAGCCCTTTGTTTGATCTACAAACTTGTTGAATTCATTTGCAGTTTTGTTTTGCGTTGTGAATTTGGATGATGTTTTTTCCTAATAGAAATTGAATGGTGGAATAATGTCCTGTCATTTTGAGTCACTTCATTGTGTTTGTCCGTGAAGAATAGATATGTTTCTGGAAACACTTAATACATTAATGTGGATGCTACCATGATTATGAATAATCATGAAGAATTGTGAATGATGATGAATGAGAAAGTTACAGAGGCACAAAGATCATACCACCTCTGTTATTGGTAATGGTGATGAGGAGTTAGCATGTTTTGTTGTAGCCTCTGTTATTGGTAATGGAGAGAGGTTAGAGTGTTTTGTTGTAGCTTCTGTTTTGGTAATGGTGAGAGGTTAGCATGTTTTTTTTGTAGCTTCTGTTATTGTTTATTGATTGTAACTGAATGGGTAATAATGGCCTGTCATTTTTAAGTCACTTCACTTGTGTTGTCAGTAAGAATATAATATGTTTCTGACACTTCTACATACATGTGGATGCCCCCATGATCATGAAATCATGAATGAATCGTGATAATGATGAATAATGATGAATAACAAAGTTATAGAGACACAAAAATCAGAATAATGCTAACCTCCTCTGTTCATTGGTAATGGTGAGAGGTTAGCATGTTTTGTTGTAGCCTCTGTTATTGGTAATGGTGAGAGGTTAGCATGTTTTGTTGTAGCCTCTGTTATTGGTAATGGTGAGAGGTTAATATGTTTTGTTGTGGCCTCTGTTATTGGTAATGGTGAGAGTTTAGCATGTTTTGTTGTAGCCTCTGTTATTGGTGATGGTGAGAGGTTAGCATGTTTTGTTGTGGTCTCTGTTATTGGTAATGGTGAGAGGTTAGCATGTTTTGTTGTAGCCTCTGTAATTCTGTCACTCATTATTATTCATGATTCATTCGATTTTTCTTATTCAAGACATCGTCAGGATTAATTTAGTAGTGTTCAGAAACATTTTGTCTACTCACTTAGACAGAAAATGACTCCAGCAGTCATCATCCACCATTTTATTATTGGTCAAAACACAACCAAAACAAACTGCAAATGCAACCAATGAGTTTACAACCAAATACTCAACTTTTGACTACTTTAATACATTATAAGTAAATATGTCAGAATATTTATGACTTCTTCAAATAGGGGGACTAGATACATGAAGTGCTTTTATTTTTCTAAATGGTGAAACAGATATGTATTAAAATATCCTCAAATAAAAGGTGACATTATATACTGTCACCTCATATGAAACATTTGATCTGAAATTCAAAATGTTGGAGTATAGAGACACATTTTAAATGTTAGCTTCACTGTCAAAATAGATATGGTGTGGACTGTATACTCAATACAATCTAAATCTGATACCTCACTGTCTGTCTTTTGACTGATACTGCTTTTTAAACTGGTCTCGGTCAGTCTACTCAAATATTTGTACTATGCATTTTTCTATCTACAAGTAACATTATGATAATTTCTAATAATGATACATTCATTCATTCATGAATAGATATGGCAGGTTTCAGGACACTGATATATCTGAAAATGTTGAAAAAAATATACTGCCAATATTTTCCCCACCAAAGAATAGCTGTGTGATTTGCATTTGATTTGACTCTTTGCAGGCTGTCAGGCTGTCTAGTCACAGAGGAAGGCTGTGCTTCTCTGGTCTCAGCTCTGAAGTCAAACCCCTCACACCTGAGAGAGCTGGACCTGAGCTACAATCACCCAGGAGACTCAGGAGTCAGACTGCTCTCTGCTGGACTGGAGGATCCACACTGCAGACTGGAGAAACTCAAGTATGTAGAGGGTTTATGTCAATGTTCATATCAGACAAAGAGAGAGTATCAGCTATGGGGAATTGTGGGGGGATCTTGGAGGGTTCGGGTTTCACAAGATTGTGATCATGAAAAAGGAAACTATATACATATATTTTTAATATCACTATCGCACACGCACCTCACACATAAGGATGGCTCTGTCAACAGTCATTGGTGTCCCACAGCCCCTCTATTAGTCATGATAACAGTCATTGGTGTCCCACAGCATCTCTATTAGTCAATGATAAACAGTCATTGGTGTCCCACATCACTCTATTAGTCAATGATAACAGTCATTGGTGTCCACAGACACTCTATTAGTCAATGATAACAGTCATTGGTGTCCCACAGCCCTCTATTAGTCAATGATAACAGTCATTGGTGTCCACAGCCCCTCTATTAGTCAATGATAACAGTCATTGGTGTCCCACAGCATCTCTATTAGTCAATGATAACAGTCATTGGTGTCCCACAGAACCTCTATTAGCCAATGATAACAGTCATTGGTGTCCCACAGCCCTCTATCAGTCAATGATAAGTCATGGGTGTCCCGCAGACAAGCACCTCTATTAGTCAACGATAACAGTCATTGGTGTCTCCACAGCCCCTGTATCAGTCAATGATAAGTCATTGGTGTCCCGCAGACCATCCCCTATGTTGTGTGCCAATCTTGTCATTCTATTAAGTCTCAACTATTCTTTTTGTAACTTGTCTTCCTTTTTCAAAGGCTTTGCAGCGGATAAGAAGATGCATGGAAACTCTAAGAAACATAATTTAACTTGTGAGGCCAGATTTGAAAAGGAAATGATAAATCCCAAAGCTCAGGTTTGTCAGTTGTTTAGAATGAGGATACTGGGGATGGTTGAATCGTTATCATATCCTGTTGCCTAATTGCACATGACTAATATCATTTTATTGTATCCTTAGATGTCAGACCCGGAGCCTGCAGTACCTCTGAGACTGCCAGTACTCTGAGGCTGCCAGTACCCTCTGAGGCTGCCAGTCCCTCTGAGGCTGCCAGTCCCTCTGGGCTGCCAGTCCTCTGAGGCTGCCAGTCCCTCTGAGTGCTCAGTCCTTGAGGCTGCAGTCCTCTGAGGCTGCCAGTACCTCTGAGGCTGCCAGTACCTCTGAGCTGGCCAGTTCCCTCTGGGTCGTTCAGTACCTCTGAGGCTGCCAGTCCCTCTGAGGCTGCCAGTACCTCTGAGGCTGCAGTCCTCTGAAACTCAGTACCTTCTGAGGCTGCCAGTACTCTGAGGGCTGCCAGTATCTCTGGGTCGATAGTCCATGTGTTGGATGATGCACCTCCGTTGATCAGAACAGACAGTAATTACATAAGTTAGTGTCATTCAACACCACACACATACTGTAAGTTCTTGTGAATCAGTTTTGTAAATCAAAGATGGGCAAGTTTGCACTTTCATCCATGAATGACTAAGTTCTTCAGAATACAAAGCCTGCTGACTTTGATCTAAACTATTAATCTGTTACTTGGATATTTTGAATCCATTAGTGAAATGGTTGTTCCGGTTTAAATACTTTACAGAATAACTTCACTACAGTAGAACTACACTACAGTAGAACTACACTACAGTAGAACTACACTACAGAATAAACACACTACAGTAGAACTACACTACAGAATAACTACACTACAGTAGAACTACACTACAGAAGAACTACACTACAGTAGAACTACACTACAGAATAACCACACTACAGTAGAACTACACTACAGAAGAACACACTACAGAACTACACTACAGAAGAACTACACTACAGAAGAACTACACTACAGTAGAACTAACATCAATACAGTAGAACTACACTACAGAAGAACTACACACAGTAGAACTACACTACAGAATAACCACACTACAGTAGAACTACACTACAGAAGAAACTACACTACAGAAGAACTACACTACCGTAGAACTACACTACAGTAGAACTACACTACAGTAAAACTACACTACAGAAGAACTACACTACAGTAGAACTACACTACAGTAGAACTACACTACAGTAGAACTACACTACAGAAGAACAACTACAGAAGAACTACACTACAATAGAACTACACTACAGTAAGACTACACTACAGTAGAACTACACTACAGAAGAACTACACTACAGAAGAACTACACTACAGAAGAACTACACTACAGAAGAACTACACTACAAGTAAGAACTCACTACATAAGAACTACACTACAAGAATAACTACACTACAATAGAACTACACTACAGAAGAACTACACTACAGTAGAACTACATCCACAGTAAGAACTACACTACAGAAGAACTACACTACAGTAGAACTACATACAGTAACTACACTACAGTAGAACTACACTACAGAAGAACTACACTACAGTAGAACTACACTACAGTAGAACTACACTACAGTAGAACTACACAGAAGAACTAACACTAAAGAACTACACTACAATAGAACTACACTACAGTAAACTACACTACAGTAGAACTACACTACAAAGAACTACACTACAGAAGAACTACACTACAGAAGAACTACACACAGAAGAACTACACTACATGAACTACACTACATAAGAACTACACTAGAATAACTACACTACAATAGAACTAACTACACTACAGAAAGAACTACACACAGTAGAACTACACCACAGTAGACTACACTACAGAAGAACTACACTACAGTAGAACTACACTACAGTAGACTACACTACAGTAGAACTACACTACAGTAGAACTTCACTACAGTAGAACTACACTACAGAAGAACTACACTACAATAGAATACACTACAGTAGAACTACACTAGAGTAGACACTACACTACAGAATAACTACCATACAGTAGAACTACACTACAATAGAACTACACTACAGTAGAACTACACTACAGAATAACTACACTACAGTAGACTACACTAGTAGAACTACACTAAGCCATTGCGTTGCCATCCGTGTTGCATCATTGTGTATTCTACATGCAATATTTTCAGTCATAAAATCTAATGAATGCGTCAAATATAGAGAATTTATTTTATGTTAATTATTTTACGCTTCAATTAGGTACAACGTAGGCAGTTGGATAGCTTTTATAGATTTCATAGGAGGCACTCTCTCGATGGCTGATGGCAATGCATTACAATGCAATGTACGGTCTCAAGTAGTTGGTAAAATTACAAGTGTACTTTTTTCCCAGGAGTCAGTCACTTCAGGTGATTTCCTCACAATATATGTGTTTTTAACTCTTGAGTGTAATTTCTGTGCTTCTATGATGTCTGGGAAGCAGGGTCCTCAAAAGGTATGTATTTGTGAGGAGTCCTAAAATGATTACAAATACAAGACTGTGTGTGTGTGTGTGTGTTGTTTCCAGTGTGTGTGTGTTTCCAGTGTGTGTGTGTCCACTGTGTGTTGTGTGTGTGTCCACTGTGTTTGTGTGACCACTGTGTGTGTGTGTCTGTCACTGTGTGGTGTGGTGTGTGTGTGTGTGTGTGTGTGTGTGGTGTGTGTGTGTGTGTGTGTGTGTGTGTGTGTGTGTGTGTGTGTGTCCAGTGTGTGTGTGTGTGTCAATGTGTGTGAGTCCAGTGTGTGTGTGTGTGCGTGTGTGTGGAGTCCAGTGTGTGTGTGTGTGTGTCAGGTTATTATTTACAGGGACACTGAGGAGTCAACATTATAAACCCTAACCCTGGATAGAGGGCTCAGTGAATGTGGAGGTGAATGTGATCAGGTGGGTCAGTGTGTGAAGGAGGCTCTGTAGAAGGACAGAGTGCGGCTGCGCAGTCCAGATACACTCCTACTCTGTGGGAGCTGGAGGAGGGGACGTCTATGTAGGTAGGTTTCTTATTGTGCCAGGCAGTGTAATTGTTGTCAGAGGTCAGACTCCAGGACTTGTCATTCCATCCAAGACAACAGTCATCTCCCCATCCTCTCCTGCTGATTCCTTTATATGTCACTCCTAATCAGACCCCATTATACCCTCCACTCTACCTCCCAGTAGCGACCAGTCAGACCCTCTCTACACAGCACCTGTCTACAGACCTCAAATCTCTCTGGGTGATCAGGATACGGCTGCTCCTCTCTCCTCCATGTCACCTTTCTGTTCTCCTCAGACAGAGAGAGAGGAGTCTGTCTACTGTGTTTTGGTCCAGTGTGAGATCACAGACATCTGATGGATGAAACCAGACACAACATTAGAAATCATCATCATTCACATTAGAATGTTAACTCACTTTTCACTAATTAATTTAATGTAGATGTTTCTAGGTATCAAAAGGAGAAGTTAAGCTAACTTGAGACTTGTTGAATGATCATATGTTACTGTATGGTAATATAAACACACTTATTCCACATTAATTACACCACACACACCACACTTGTATGCATGCATGAACACAAACACACATATCTTATGTAACACGAACACGCCACACGCCACACACACACACAAAGACAAACACATTGTCAAAGCAACTCTTTGTAAACGTTTTGCGTTCAATTGCTTCTTAGAACTACAGCTGATATTTAATTTGACCAAGTAAGTAATGATGGTGGTCTTTGACTTTGACTTGAATTGAGACTTATTCTTAGTCATATTCTTCACAGCAGTCAACACTCACATTTTCTAAGCCCAGGTTTCATTGTGTTCTCCTCACCATGTTCCACATGTAGCGGTAAGCAGAAGAACAGACAGTCATTGAGGGGTACACCTGAACTCACACAAAACACACACAACACAGGACACAAACACACACTGGACACACACACACACAAAATGGACACACACACAACCAACACACACACACACACACACACACACACTGGACACATACACACACAGAAGACACACACACACTGGACACATACACACACAGAAGACACACACACACTGGACAAATACACACACAGGACACACACACTGGACAAATACACACACACACTAGACAAATACACACACACAGCATATAACATTTGGCCAGGTGGTGGTAAGAATCTTTGTCTTAAAACTCCTTTGGGATAGGGAGCAGCATTTTCACTTTTGGATGAAAAGCGTGCCCAGAGTAAACTGCCTCCTACTCAGTCCCAGATGTGAATATATGCATATTATTAGTATATTTGTATGAAAACACTCTAACATTTCTAAAACGTTTTGAATGATTTCTGTGAGTATAACAGAACTCATATGGCAGGCGAAAGCCTGAGAAAAATCCACCAGGAAGTGGGAAATCTGAGGTTTGTAGTTTTTCAAAGCTTGTCCTTCGAAAACACAGTGTCTATGGAGTCAAATTGCACTTCCTAAGCTTCCACTAGATGTCAACCGTCTTTAGAAACTTGTTGAGGCTTCTACTATAAAGGAGGGGCTCATAAGGGCTCTTTGAGTAAGTGGTCTGGCAGAGTGTCACATGCTCGTGACGCGCGGTCACGAGAGAGTTAGCTCTCGTTCCATAGCTTTTTCTACAGACAATGGAATTCTCCGGTTGGAACATTATTGAACATTTATGAAAAAACATCCTAAAGATTGATTCTATACCACGTTTGATATGTTTCTACGACCTGTAATATAACTTTTTGACATTTTCGTCCGACCTTTCCTCTGGAACGTTTCGATATGTTTACCAAACACCCTAACAAAGGAGGTATATGGACATAAATGTGAACTTTATCGAACAAATCAAACATTTATTGTGGAACTGGGATTCCTAGGAGTGCATTCTGATGAAGATCATCAAATGTAAGTGAATATTTATAATGCTATTTCTGACTACTGTTGACTGCGCAACATGGCAGATATTTCTTTTGGCTGGTTTGGGCTCTGAGCTCCGTACTCAGATTATTGCATGGTGCGCTTTTCCGTAAAGTTATTTTGAAATCTGACACAGCGGTTGCATTGAGGAGAAGTGGATTCTAAATTCCATGCATAACAGTTGTATCTTTTAGCAATGTTTATTATGTAGTTTCTGTAAATTTATGTGGCTCTCTGCAAAATCACTGCATGTTTTGGAACTACTGAACAAACGCCAATGTAAAATGAGATTTTGGATATAAATATGCACTTTATAGAACAAAACATACATGTATTGTGTAACATGAAGTCCTATGAGTGTCATCTGATGAAGATCAACAAAGGTTAGTGATTAATTTTATCTCTATTTGTGCTTTTTGTGACTCCTCTCTTTAGCTGGAAAAATGGCTGGGTTTTGGTGGTGACCTAACATAATCGTTTGTGGAGCTTTCGCTGTAAAGCATTTTTTAAATCAGACACTGTGGCTGGATTAACGAGAATTGTATCTTTAAAATGGTGGCTAATATTTGTATGTTTGAGAAATTTGATTTATGAGATTTCTGTTGATTTGTATTTTGGCGCCCTGCAATTTCATTGGCTGTTGGCGAGGGGTTCCGCTATCGTTCCCGGACAGGGTAACCTCTCTAGGGTATGTGGGATGGTAGCGTCTCACCTCTTCAACAGCCAGTGAAACTGCAGGGCGCCAAATTCAAAACAACAGAAATCCCATAATTTAAATTCCTCAAACATACAAGTTTTACACCATTTTAAAGATACACTTGTTGTAAATCCAGCCACAGTGTCCGATTTCAAAAAGGTTGTACGATGAAAGCACAACAAACGATCATGTTAGGTCAGAGCCAAGTCACAGAAAAACACAGCCATTTTTCCAGCCAAAGAGAGGAGTAACAAAAAGCAGAAATAGAGATAAAATTAATCACTTACCTTTGTTGATCTTATTCAGATGACACTCATAGGACTTCATGTACACAATACATGTATGTTTTGTTCGGTAAAGTTAATATTATATCCAAAAATCTGAGTTTAGGCGGATGCTACTGTCTCACTTGGCCAAAAGCCAGAGAAAATGCAGAGCGCCAAATTCAAATTAATTACTATAAAAATCTAACTTTCATTAAATCACACATGAAAGATAATAAATTAAAGCTACACTGGTTGTGAATCCAGCCAACATGTCAGAATTCAAAGAGGATAGCACCACAGTAAACAAAGAGAAGCATATTTCAACCCTGCAGGTGCGACACAAAACGCAGAATAAAAATGTAATCCCTGCCTTACCTTTGACGAGCTTCTGTTGTTGGCACTTCAATATGTCCCATAAACATCACAAATGGTCCTTTGTTCGATTAATTCCGTCGATATATATCCAAAATGTCCATTTATTTGGCGCGTTTGATCCAGAAAAACACCGCGTTCCAACTTGTGCAACGTGACTACAAAATATCTCAAAGGTTACCTGTAAACTTTGCCAAAACATTTCAAACTAGTTTGGTAATACAACTTTAGGTATTTTCTAATGTAAATAATCGATAAAATTGAAGACGGGATGATCTGTGTTCAATACAGGATTAAAAACAAACTGTAGCTAGCTTTCTGGTCACGCGCCTTTAACAAACAGTACACTTCAAGTGACCCTCGTTCAATGGCCGTACTTCTTCATAACACAAAGAAAAAACCTCAACCACTTTCTAAAGACTGTTGACATCCAGTGGAAGCGGTAGGAACTGCAAGAAGTTCCCTAGAAATCTGGATTCCCAATGAAAACCCATTGAAAAAGAGAGTGACCTCAAAAAAAGACATCTGAATGGTTTGTCCTCGGGTTTCGCCTGCTAAATAAGTTCTGTTATACTCACAGACATGATTCAAACAGTTTTAGAAACTTCAGAGTGTTTTCTATCCAAATCTACTAATAATATGCATATCTTATCTTCTGGGATGAGTAGCTGGCAGTTTAATTTGGGCATGCTTTTCATCCAAAATTCCGAATGCTGCCCCCTACTCTAGAGAAGTTAACTAGCTTGATAAGTCAAACACGTCTGAT
>NW_019943504.1:240653-247568 GCF_002910315.2 Salvelinus sp. IW2-2015
ATTTTGTGCTTTTTGTGACTCCTCTCTTTAGCTGAAAAATGGCTGGGTTTTGGTGTGACCTAACATAATCGTTTGTGGAGCTTTCGCTGTAAAGCATTTTTAAATCAGACACTGTGGCTGGATTAACGAGAATTGTATCTTAAAATGGTGGCTAATACTTGTATGTTTGAGAAATTTGATTTATGAGATTTCTGTTGATTTGTATTTGGCGCCCTGCAATTTCATTGGCTGTTGGCGAGGGGTTCCGCTATCGTTCCCGGACAGGGTAACCTCTCTAGGGTTGTGGGATGGTAGCGTCTCACCTCTCAACAGCCAGTGAAACTGCAGGGCGCCAAATTCAAAACAACAGAAATCCCATAATTTAAATTCCTCAAACATACAAGTATTTACACCATTTTAAAGATACACTTGTTGTAAATCCAGCCACAGTGTCCGATTTCAAAAAGGTTGTACGATGAAAGCACAACAAACGATCATGTTAGGTCAGAGCCAAGTCACAGAAAAACACAGCCATTTTTCCAGCCAAAGAGAGGAGTAACAAAAAGCAGAAATAGAGATAAAATTAATCACTTACCTTTGTTGATCTTATTCAGATGACACTCATAGGACTTCATGTTACACAATACATGTATGTTTTGTTCGGTTAAAGTTAATATTATATCCAAAAATCTGAGTTTAGGCGGGATGCTACTGTCTCACTTGGCCAAAAGCCAGAGAAAATGCAGAGCGCCAAATTCAAATTAATTACTATAAAAATCTAACTTTCATTAAATCACACATGAAAGATAAAAATTAAAGCTACACTGGTTGTGAACAAATAGAGATAAAATTAATCACTAACCTTTGTTGATCTTCATCAGATGACACTCATAGGACTTCATGTTACACAATACATGTATGTTTTGTTCTATAAAGTGCATATTTATATCCAAAAATCTCATTTTACATTGGCGTGTTATGTTCAGTAGTTCCAAAACATGCAGTGATTTTGCAGAGAGCCACATAAATTTACAGAAATACTCATAATAAACATTGCTAAAAGATACAACTGTTATGCATGGAATTTTAGATCCACTTCTCCTCAATGCAACCGCTGTGTCAGATTTCAAAATAACTTTACGGAAAAGCGCACCATGCAATAATCTGAGTACGGAGCTCAGAGCCCAAACCAGCCAAAAGAAATATCTGCCATGTTGCGCAGTCAACAGTAGTCAGAAATAGCATTATAAATATTCACTTACATTTGATGATCTTCATCAGAATGCACTCCTAGGAATCCCAGTTCCACAATAAATGTTTGATTTGTTCGATAAAGTTCACCATTTATGTCCATATACCTCCTTTGTTAGGGTGTTTGGTAAACATATCGAAACGTTCCAGAGGAAAGGTCGGACGAAAATGTCAAAAAGTTATATTACAGGTCGTAGAAACATATCAAACGTGGTATAGAATCAATCTTTAGGATGTTTTTTCATAAATGTTCAATAATGTTCCAACCGGAGAATTCCATTGTCTGTAGAAAAGCTATGGAACGAGAGCTAACTCTCTCGTGACCGCGCGTCACGAGCATGTGACACTCTGCCAGACCACTTACTCAAAGAGCCCTTATGAGCCCCTCCTTTATAGTAGAAGCCTCATTCAAGTTTCTAAAGACGGTTGACATCTAGTGGAAGCCTTAGGAAGTGCAATTTGACTCCATAGACACTGTGTTTTCGATAGGACAAGCTTTGAAAAACTACAAACCTCAGATTTCCCACTTCCTGGTGGATTTTTCTCAGGCTTTCGCCTGCCATATGAGTTCTGTTATACTCACAGAMATCATTCAAACAGTTTTAGAAATGTTAGAGTGTTTTCTATACAAATATACTAATAATATGCATATATTCACATCTGGGACTGAGTAGGAGGCAGTTTACTCTGGGCACGCTTTTCATCCAAAAGTGAAAATGCTGCTCCCTATCCCAAAGGAGTTTTAAGACAAAGATTCTTACCACCACCTGGCCAAATGTTATATCAGCTATTGGGGAATTGTGGGGGGATCTTGGAGGGTTGGGTTTCACAAGATTGTGATCATGAAAAGGAAACTATGACATATATTTTATATCACTATCAGCACACGCACCCTCACACATAAGGATGGCTCTGTCAACAGTCATTGGTGTCACAAGCCTCTATTAGTCAATGATAACAGTCATTGGTGTCCCACAGCATCTTCTATTAGTCAATGAATAACAGTCATTGGTGTCCACATCACTCTATTAGTCAATGATAACAGTCATTGGTGTCCCACACACCCTCTATTAGTCAATGATAACAGTCATTGTGTCCACAGCCTCTATTAGTCAATGATAACAGTCATTGGTGTCCCACACCCCTCTATTAGTCAATGATAACAGTCATTGGTGTCCCACACACTCTATTAGTCAATGATAACAGTCATTGGTGTCCCACAGAACCTCTATTAGCCAATGATAACAGTCATTGGTGTCCCACAGCCCTCTATCAGTCAATGATAAGTCATTGGTGTCCCGAGACAAGCACCTCTATTAGTCAACGATAACAGTCATTGGTGTCCACAGCCCCTGTATCAGTCAATGATAAGTCATTGGTGTCCCGCAGACCATCCCCTATGTTGTGTGCCAATCTTGTCATTCTATTAAGTCTCAACTATTCTTTTTGTAACTTGTTCTTCCTTTTCAAAGGCTTTGCAGCGGATAAGAAGATGCATGGAAACTCTAAGAAACATAATTTAACTTGTGAGGCCAGATTTGAAAAGGAAATGATAATCCAAAGCTCAGGTTTGGTCAGTTGTTTAGAATGAGGATACTGGGGATGGTTGAATCGTTATCATATCCTGTTGCCTAATTTGCACATGACTAATATCATTTTATTGTATCCTTAGATGTCAGACACCGAAGCCTGCCAGTACCTCTGAGACTGCCAGTACCTCTGAGGCTGCCAGTACCTCTGAGGCTGCCAGTCCCTCTGAGGCTGCCAGTCCTCTGAGGCTGCCAGTCCTCTGAGGCTGCCAGTCCTCTGAGGCTGCCAGTCCTTGAGGCCTGCCAGTCCTCTGAGGCTGCCAGTACCTCTGAGGCTGCCAGTACCTCTGAGCTGCAGTCCCTCTGGGTGTTCAGTACCTCTGAGGCTGCCAGTCCCTCTGAGGCTGCCAGTACCTCTGAGGCTGCCAGTCCTCTGAAACTCAGTACCTCTGGAGGCTGCCAGTACTCTGAGGCTGCCAGTATCTCTGGGTCGATAGTCCATGTGTTGGATGATGCACCTCCGTTATCAGAACAGACAGTATATACATAAGTTAGTGTCATTCAACACCAGCACATACTGTAAGTTCTTGTGAATCAGTTTTGTAAATCAAAGATGGGCAAGTTTGCACTTTCATCCATGAATGACTAAGTTCTTCAGAATACAAAGCCTGCTGACTTTGATCTAAACTATTAATCTGTTACTTGGATATTTTGAATCCATTAGTGAAATGGTTGTTCCGGTTTAAATACTTTACAGAATAACTTCACTACAGTAGAACTACACTACAGTAGAACTACACTACAGTAGAACTACACTACAGAATAAACACACTACAGTAGAACTACACTACAGAATAACTACACTACAGTAGAACTACACTACAGAAGAACTACACTACAGTAGAACTACACTACAGAATAACCACACTACAGTAGAACTACACTACAGAAGAACTCTACTACTACAGAAGAACTACACTACAGAAGAACTACACTAACAGAAGAATACACTACAGTAGAACTACACTACAGAGAACTACACTACAGAAGAACTACACTACAGTAGAACACACTACGAATAACACACTACAGTAGAACTACACTACAGAAGAACTACACTACAGAAGAACTACACTACCGTAGAACTACACTACAGTAGAACTACACTAACAGTAGAACTACACTACAGAAGACTACACTACAGTAGAACTACACACAGTAGAACTACACTACAGTAGAAACTACACTACAGAAGAACTACACTACAGAAGAACTACACTACAGTAGAACTACACTACAGTAAGAACTACACTACAGTAAACTACACTACAGAAGAACTACACTACAGAAGACTACACTACAGAAGAACTACACTACAGAAGAACTACACTACAGTAAGAACTACACTACAAATAGAACTACACTACAAATAACTACACTACAATAGAACTACACTCAGAAGAACTACACTACAGTAGAACTACACACACAGTAGAACTACACTACAGAAGAACTACACTACAGTAGAACTACACTACAGTAAGACTACACTACAGTAGAACTACACTACAGAAGAACTACACTACAGTAGAACTACACTACAGTAGAACTACACTACAGTAGAACTACACTACAGAAGAACTACACTACAGAAAAACTACACTACAATAGCTACACTACAGTAGAACTACACTAAGTAAACTAACTACAGAGAACTACACTACAGAAGAACTACACTACAGAAGAACTACACTACAGAAGAACTACACTACAGTAGAACTACACTACATAAACTACACTAAAGATAACACATAAAGAATACACTACAGAAACTACACTACAGTAGAACTACACCACAGTAGAACTACACTACAGAAAACTACACTCAGTAGAACTACACTACAGTAAGACCTACACTACAGTAGAACTACACTACAGTAGAACTTCACTACATAGAACTACATACAGAAAACTACACTACAATAGAACTACACTACAGTAGAACTACACTAGAGTAGAACTACACTCATATCGTAGAACTACACTACATAGAACTAACTACAGTAGAACTCCTACAGAATAACTACACTACAGTAGAACTACACTACAGTAGAACTACACTACAGCCATTGCGTTGCATCCGTGTGCATCATTGTGTATTCTACATGCAATATTTTCAGTCATAAAATTAATGAATGCGTCAAATATAGAGAATTTATTTTATGTTAATTATTTTACGCTTCAATTAGGTACAACGTAGGCAGTTGGATAGCTTTTATAGATTTCATAGGAGGCACTCTCTCGATGGCTGATGGCAATGCATTACAATGCAATGATACGGTCTCAAGTAGTTGGTAAATTACAAGTGTACTTTTTTCCCAGGAGTCAGTCATTCAGGTGATTTCCTCACAATATATGTGTTTTCTAACTCTTGAGTGTAATTTCTGTGCTTCTATGATGTCTGGGAAGCAGGGTCCTCTCAAAGGTAGTATTTGTGAGGAGTCCTAAAATGATTACAAATACAAGACTGTGTGTGTGTGTGTGTGTGGTGTTTCCAGTGTGTGTGTGTTTCCAGTTGTGTGTGTCCACTGTGTGTATGTGTGTGTGTCCACTGTGTTTGTGTGACCACTGTGTGTGTGTGTCTGTCCACTGTGTGTGTGTGTGTGTTGTGTGTGTGTGTGTGTGTGTGTGTGTGTGTGTGTGTGTGTGTGTGGTGTGTGTTGTGGTGTGTGTGTGTCAGTGTGTGTGTGTGTGCAATGTGTGTGAGTCCAGTGTGTGTGTGTGTGCGTGTGTGTGGAGTCCAGTGTGTGTGTGTGTGTGTCAGGTTATTATTTACAGGGACACTGAGGAGTCAACATTATAAACCCTAAACCCTGGATAGAGGGGCTCAGTGAATGTGGAGGTGAATGTGATCAGGTGGGTCAGTGTGTCAGAGGAGGCTCTGTAGAAGGACAGAGTGCCGGCTGGCCAGTCCAGATACACTCCTACTCTGTGGGAGCTGGAGGAGGGGACGTCTATGTAGGTAGGTTTCTTATTGTGCCAGGCAGTGTAATTGTTGTCAGAGCAGGTCAGACTCCAGGACTTGTCATTCCATCCAAGACAACAGTCATCTCCCCATCCTCTCCTGCTGATTCCTTTATATGTCACTCCTAAATCAGACCCCATTATACCACTCCACTCTACCTCCCAGTAACAGCGACCAGTCAGACCCTCTCTACACAGCACCTGTCTACAGACCTCAAATCTCTCTGGGGATCAGGATACGGCTGCTCCTCTCTCCTCCATGTCACCTTTCTGTTCTCCTCAGACAGAGAGAGGAGTCTGTCTACTGTGTTTTGGTCCAGTGTGAGATCACAGACATCTGATGGATGAAACCAGACACAACATTAGAAATCATCATCATTCACATTAGAATGTTAACTCACTTTTCACTAATTAATTTAATGTAGATGTTTCTAGGTATCAAAAGGAGAAGTTAAGCTAACTTGAGACTTGTTGAATGATCATATGTTATACTGTATGGTAATATAAAACACTTATTCACATTAATTACAACACACACACACACTTGTATGCATGCATGAACACAAACACACATATCTTATGTAACACGAACACGCCACACGCCACACACACACACAAAGACAAACACATTGTCAAAGCAACTCTTGTAAACGTTGGTTTCCATGATTTCTGCTTCTGTAGAACTACAGCTGATATTTAATTTGACCAAGTAAGTAATGATGGTGGTCTTTGACTTTGACTTGAATTGAGACTTATTCTTAGTCATATTCTTCACAGCAGTCACATCACATTTTCTAAGCCCAGGTTTCATTGTGTTCTCTCCACCATGTTCCACACTGTAGCGGTAAGCAGAAGACAGACAGTCATTGAGGGGTACACCTGAACTCACACAAACACACACACACACAGGACACAAACACACACTGGACACACACACACACAAAATGGACACACACACACACACACACACACACACAACACACACACACACACTGGACACATACACACACAGAAGACACACACACACTGGACACATACACACACAGAGACACACACACACTGGACAAATACACACACAGGACACACACACTGGACAAATAACACACACACTAGACAAATCACACAAACACGC
>NW_019943504.1:247593-257389 GCF_002910315.2 Salvelinus sp. IW2-2015
GCTATACTAGTTTCATTTGAGGACCAGGATGTTGACAACTGGCCATACAGATTGCAAAATAGTTGGGAAGAGATTTTTTGAGTACCGATTCATGGTACAGGGTGTATGAGTTATAATATATAAAACAACGCAGATTCAAGACTTCTGCTTTTAGGCTAAAATTATTATATAGAATTCTTGCCAACACAAAATGTTGAATATTTGGGGCTAAAATCATCGAAGCTACGAATAATGCATATTTTGCCCTCAGGTAGCCTGTTTCTGGTCTCAGGTTCAGGAATGGCTGAAAATGCATAGCATTGATCTAAATTGACCCTAGAAATAGTACTTAGGGAATCTGGAGAGACCGGTCAGTCAATTACTAATATACTAATAGTCTTAGTAAAAGTATTTATCTTCAACACGCATATGTTAGATTCTATTCGATTAGATAGATTGAAATTGTACGTTAAACATCATAGCATAGTTGAAAGATATGTGTTGCGTAGAACACCGAGTGGGTGGCCAGCAGAGATAGATGGGATGGGCTGAGGAGCTGAGGGTTGGGTATGTGGAATTGGAGACAAGTGGAGTGGAGTTGCTGTGTGAGAGAGAGAATGATGGTCAAAGGGGAAAAAAGTAAAAATAAAACATAATAAAAGTACATTGAATGACACCTAAGTGGCAGTGTTTTTACAACTAATGCTGGTTTGCCTGAGACTGATGCCGTGCAGGTGTTTGTACACATGCATATACACACACTCTCATTCAAATAAACACATACAAGAACACACACATACATGTAATAGTGCCAGACATGCAACAAAACATAACAGTTGGCATTGCTGTTATGATTTTAGTTGTCCTTGATGTCCTTGTTTAAATGTATTATTATTTTTTATATTATTTTTGCATTGTTGTTTGCTGTTTTCTTCTGTCTTTTCTTTTTTCTCTTTAGTCTCTTGGTTGTTGTGCATTGGTTGTTGTGGTGCATTGGGGTTTTGGTTGTTGGTGCTTGGGGGTTTTGGTTGTTGTGCATTGGGGGTTCTTGGGTGTGCATGGGGGTCTCTTGGTTGTTGGTGCATTGGGTGGTTCTTGGTGGTGGGGGTTCATTCTCTTGGTTGTTGGTGCATTGGGGGTTCTTCTGTTGTTTGGTGCTTGGGGTTCTTGGTGTTGGTGCATTGGGTTCTTGGAATGGAATTAATTGTATTTTTCTTTTTTTTCTTTCTCGGGGGCCTGTGGGAGGGGTCTCGAATGGTTGAGGGACAGCTATTGGGGAATGTGGGGGGATCTTGGAGGGTTGGGTTTCACAAGATTGTGATCATGAAAAAGGAAACTATGACATATATTTATATCACTATCATGCACACGCACCCTCACACATAAGGATGGCTCTGTCGAACAGTCATTGGTGTCCCACAGCCCCTCTATTATCAATGATAACAGTCATTGGTGTCCCACAGCATCTCTATTAGTCAATGATAACAGTCATTGGTGTCCCACATCACCTCTATTAGTCAATGATAACAAGTCATTGGTGTCCCACAGCACCTCTATTAGTCAATGATAACAGTCATTGGTGTCCCACAGCCCCTCTATTAGTCAATGATAACAGTCATTGTGTCCACAGCCCTCTATTAGTCAATGATAACAGTCATTGGTGTCCCACAGCACTCTATTAGTCAATGATAACAGTCATTGGTGTCCACAACTTTCCTATTTATGACATTGTTATTCCTCTGCCAGTTTTGATCCTTTATATTTGGCAGACAGACCAGTTCAATACCTCCTCCATTTTGGGGGTAATGCTGTAATCAATTGGTTGTACTCTTGGATTGAACAGACCTTCCCGTACAATTCTGATAACTCCATGAAGGACATAACTCTACCATTACAATTTACAATATAATTTAAGAACAAAATACCCTTTTCAAACATCTTTCCCATAAATACAGGTATTTTATCAACCAGCACATTTGAGTTCAGCCATAATATTTGTTGTAATATTTGTTCTATCTTTTCATGGGTGTGAAATTAAAATTGTAGCCAGCTCTGCAATGCTGGTTTTAAAAAGAAAGATTTTTTGAAAAAAGTATCATTCTCAATTAATTGAAAATGAGACATGTCAATCTGCACAAAGACAAAAATAACATTTTTAAACAATGGATGAGCTTTTCTTTTTAATCTACTGGAGAACCATTTAGGGTTCAAGTAAAACTGTTGAATAAGTGAAGATTTTAGAGAGAGGTTTAGAGATTTTATATTTAATAATCTCAACCCACCCAATTCATATTCATTATATAGAGAGTCACGCTTTATTTTGTCTGGTTTAGCGTCCCAGATAAAGCGAAATATTTTTTGCTCATATGATTTGAAAAACAAGTCATCAGGAGCAGCAGCGCCATAAACTGAGAGAAGATTAAGTGGTTAATCAGGGCAATTTTCCATAAATAGACAGGTATTYACCTCTCCACAGTTGCAGGATCTTATAAAAAAAAWTGTGTACTTGTTTCTGGTCATGTGACATTTCCCTTGTTTATCAAATCAAATCACATTTTATTGGTCACATACACATGGTTAGCAGATGTTAATGCGAGTGTAGTGAAATGCTTGTGCTTCTAGTTCCGACCGTACAGTAATATCTAACAAGTAATCTAACAATTTCACAACAACTACCTTATACACACAAGTGTAAGGGAATGATTAAGAATGTGTACATAAAAATATATGGATGAGCGATGGCCGAACGGCATAGGCAAGATGCAGTAGATGGTATAGAGTACAGTATATACATATGAGATGAGTAATATAGGGTATGTAAACATTATATAAAGTGGCATTGTTTAAGTGACTAGTGATACATTTATTATATCCAATTATTAATTATTTAAGTGGCTAGAGATTGAGTCAGTATGTTGGCAGCAGCCACTCAATGTTAATAATGTCTGTTTAACAGTCTGATTTGCCTTGAGTTAGAAGCTGTTTTTCAGTCTCTCTGTCCCTGCTTTGATGCACCTGTACTGACCTCGCCTTCTGGATGATAGCGAGGTGAACAGGCAGTGGCTCGGGTGGTTGTTGTCCATGATGATCTTTTTGGCCTTCCTGTGACATCGGGTGGTGTAGGTGTCCTGGAGGGCAGGAACTCAGTCTGCCTCCTCAAATTGCACTCTATACTGCATTACTATTGGCTCTGATCAAGTAGTGCACTATATAGGGAATAGGGTTCCACTTGGGACAGAGCCTCAGACTTGAATCACTGGTCCTGGAGACTGCTAGTTGTTCATACGGTATTGTTTTTAATGATTAACCTTGAAATGCAGTGGACTGAATCAGGGTCACACAGTGTTTGTTGGAAGTCTTAAACAAATCTACTTTGAAACAAAGGTGTACACCTCTGGGCTTAAAAACAAGAAGACACCTGTACCATGTCAGATATGGAGTTGAAATGTATTGGTTTTTCATCCCAATATGACACTTTATATACATCACAGTTGACTGAACTATAACAAAACCATTTGGCATAGAAACACCAGATTTCCGGCCTAATTTTTTTTATTAGGTTAATTAAATATGAAATTATTAAAATGATGAATAACATTCCACCTATAAGGCCACTAGGTAATCTGACTGCAGGAAAGGACTGCAGGTAATAATGATAAAATATGAATAACATTCCACCATGAGGTCACTAGGTAATCTGACTGCAGGAAAGGACTCCAGGTAATAATGATAAAATGATGAATAACATTCCACCTGAGGTCACTAGGTAATCTGACTGCAGGAAAGGACTCCAGGTAATAATGATACAATATGAAAAACATTCCACCATGAGGTCACTAGGAAATCTGACGCAGGAAAGGACTCCAGGTAATAATGAAAAATAATGAATACCATTCCACCATGAGGTCACTAGGTAATCTGACTGCAGGAAAAGCAGTAAGCTCACAGAGATGTTATTGTAAACCCATGGCTTTTCTCATAAACAGGTTAAACTGGTTTTCTGATTATGCTGACATGGGGTCAGTTTCACTAAACTTTAACAGAAATGATGGCGTCTTAAGTTAATCAGAACAAAAATGACAAAGTTTCCTGACATTGGGAGGTGAATAAACGTTCCCAGGTTTCTGTCTCACACAAAGGAACATCTCACTGACTTGACATGTTCTGGTTTTGAATTCAGGCTGCAAGGTAAGGATCCTACCAGGCATTATTCATGTATGATGTTGGTAGAATGTTTAAGTTGGGATAGTAGTAAGGATCCTACCAGGGATTATTCATGTATGATGTTGGTAGAATGTTGAAGTTGGGATAGTAGTAAGGATCCTATCCAGGGATTATTCATGTAGGATTTTGGTAGAATGTTGTAGATACAGAGCCACTTGTCATCAAAAAGGTGCTCTCTCAGCACAACAGAAAATATATAATTTACTTGACATGTTCTGGTTGTGAATTCAGGCTACAAGGTAAGACTTTTTCCAGGGATTTTTGTAAAATGTGTAGAGAAATTAAATGTATGGTGTAATTTTAGTATAGTGAATGAAAGTGAAACACWCAGATCTAACAGTCCATTTCACCTGTGACAGCTACGTGACAGTTCAATCATACAAAATGGCGCTAACTGGGCGTAGGCAATAAAATAAAAAAACATATTGTTCATATATTCGTATATTGTGGATATTTTACTATTTTTTWATTTTTTTATGTATTATAGTTCAATGACATGTTGGATCTCTGTTTAGGGGTCATTGATTGAAAATGAGTCTCTCTGGGGAGAGAGAGGAGAGGGGYCCTGCCTCTAAAATTAGTCTCTCTGGGGAACATGACGCCAAAGCTAAGAGGTGAGATGACAATTTTGTTTAAGAATTTATGAGCAGTTTATATCCAAAACGCTATATCCATAATTTTTTCACATTTGTGTTTTTTCATCAGAAATTAAGTATTCTGGGTACCTTCATGTGTGTGTAAAATATTACTTTTCTAAGATTAATAGATTTTAGTGTCTGATATTTTCTCCTAAACGTCAACTGAGCGGCGCAGAGACACCATTCAAATGTGTGCAGACTCGTTACAACCTCAGCTGTAAACACACATTGATTGTGTCCGTCTGTGACGAAAAGAAAGTGGTCTTAGTTAAATTCTATGAAATTATTTAGTTKTTTTTTTTTCATTTTGGGGGCTGAAAATCACAGCAAATATTGTTACATCACAGCAAGATGAAACTAATATTGTTACATTCTCTAGATTCTTMCATTTAAATTTGCACTATAGAGCGCCACAGTGGAGGTGTTATAATACCCATAACACCAAGCGGTCAAACAGGGAAATGGTTCCAATAGTTTTATAGAGCCCCACAGTGGAGGTGTCATAATACCCATAATACCTAGCGGTCAAACAGGGAAATGGTTCCAATAGTTTTATAGAGCCCCACAGTGGAGGTGTCATAATACCCATAACACCTAGAGGTCAAACAGGGAAATGGTTCCAATAGTTTTTCCAAAAATAACATGAGCTGGTGCACACCCAGATAAAAAAAAATATATGTGGAGGTGCTGACTAACGGCGAATAAACTATAAGCTACAAGAAATTAGTGGCACACTCCATATATAAACTCCATATATAAACTCCCAGTAATTTATTGGGTAAATCACCAATGTTTCGGCATCACTGTGGCTTCTTCAGGGTGATGTCATGAATACTTGAACCAGGTTATGTAGACAAACAGTGCAATTAGTGCAAACAATGACAATAGTGAGGGGTGTGTCATCATGATTAAGTTAATTAGAATGAATTAGTGAAACTGTTAAAAAACAATAGTTTATGGCATATTGAATATATCAGGCTATTGTTATCATATGAAAACGTAATTGAATATTGTACATAACATTAGCACAAAAATACATTATTGTTTTGTTCAATTTCACATATTTAATTGTTTCCTATTTAATGTAATGTTTTGGTTCAACCTTAATGCATAATAAACATCATCAACAGGGGGACATATTGGATGTACTGTGATAAGATGTAGAAAGAATATATCCATTTAAAAGAGAGAATTGTTCATAAGAAGGTCCTGAGATCAACGTCAATATTCAGACCACTAGGGGTCAATGTTTTTAGACAGGATATCCTGTCTCYCTTTGTAGTAGTAGGAYCTCCATGTTACCTCCTCTCSTTGGTGGAGCAACATGCTCAATGCCTGTGTATTTGAGGGAGGAGATTGGATGCTTCAACAAAGTGAGCTGCTACCGGATAGTCAATGTTCTCACACCTGATTGAGCTGTGGTGTTCAGCTATGTGTTGTTTTAATTGTCTTTTCGTTTGTCCTACGTAGGCTTTTCCACGTGAACAGGTGATCAGATATTTTACTCCCTTGGTCTTGCATGAGATGATACCTCTAACAGGGATGTTTCTACCTGTATGTGGGTGTCTGAAGAAGGATGTTTTCATAGTGCTATTGCACTGTGCGCATGAGCCACGTTTGTAGTTCCCATTTGGAATGGGTGTCAAGAGTGTCCGAGTGGTGTGCGTTTTTGTTGTTGTTTTATACTAATACTTGGTGCAAAAGACGGTTGTTTTTCTTCTTTGGTTGATTTTTTTTAGCAATTCCTCTCCTGGTTTTTGTGATATTTTCATCATTGCAGCATCAAGAGTTGTGTCTTTGTAGTCTCTCATTTTAGCTTTTAGCATTTTAGCATTGGTGTCAAAATCTTATAGTTTTTCCACCATACATTTTTCCCATAGAGAATTGTAGAAACACTTAAAATAAGGGATGTGTTTCGTGTAAGGTGGGGTGGCGCAGCAGTCCATGTGGGAAAATGTTGTCATCAAAGTCTGTCATTCTCTGGATTTATGGTGCTTCAAGAAAACCGGGAACTTTGAATTATGACGTCAGTGATCTTCAGGTCGGAGCTCTAGAAAGAGGCCCGAGTTCCCCACTTGGAATATTGAGTTGGATGACTGTTCAAACTGTATTTTCTCAGTCGGAGCTAGTTTTATTTTCGAGTTTCCATATTCGAGTTTTCAATTTCAATGTTCAATTAAAACCCTCTRCCCATTCATAAGAATTTGTAAGATACTTATTAGCATAAAATGAACAGAAACCAGTCTCAAAATCAATCAATCAATAGTGTTTATTCTCGAGAGTACTGACCATAGTACAATTTACATCAGGTTATATAATAAAACTGACGTCATAGGTTTTAAAATGTCCTTCCTCCTCTCGGATACAATGGCAGTACAGTTAGCGTTCTTACATTGTCTGCCACCTGTTAAACAATCTACAACTAGCCCAAGGTCTCTCCCCTCCCTGGGTAGAGACAAAATGTCCTGTAATGAACACATCATTCCAGCCAGTCTGATGATAACTCCATTTGTTTCTAACAAGGAACRGAAAGTCCTTGTTCTAATTCTTGACTAAAACAACACACATTATATTCAGTATTATGATTATAATAAGATTCATACATCCATACGGTAACATAGTAGCATTCTGTTTAGTCAAATGTCAAATGTATAAATAATTTAGTCATTATTCATAAAAATCCCATAAGTACCCACAGATGGCCACAGGGAGGAGCAAGAGAGATATAGACCCATACTGTTTTTTGCCTTATAAACCCTAAACCTAACAATCAATCAATCAAATGTATTTATAATGCCCTTTTACATCAGCAGATATCACAAAGTGCTATACAGAAACTCTAACCCTATGTATTACCTATTGCAGCCTTAACCCCTAACCCGAGGTATAACCTATTTTAGTCTTAACCCCGAACCCTAATTCTAGGGTAGGGTAGCCTAGAACACTTTTAGAAACTATTTTAGTAATAATATTATGTTAGTAAATACCATTATAGTACAAAATAGCATTTTGATAACTTTATTATTTTATGATATTTATTATTGCAAGGSAGAACATTTGATCAACAAGSCACATTAGTTTTATTTTTCATAGGTGGTTTGAACTGGGTGACTTAGTAACCTCTATGTGAAAGTCCAGCAAATGGCATGGGATAGATGGGGCAGGTTTGAGACTGATCTAAGGAATTAACCAGAAAAATAGACTTTATTTCTCAGCTGCCTCACCAATGTCTGTTTGTGAATTAATAACTTTTAATTGCTAAATTTACAATAGATGGCAGCATAAGACCATAAAGCATCAGTTATAGGCTACARGCAGCAATATGATTGACATAAAATAGCATGCAACCACAGAATATATGTCCCATGATTTTCTAAAGTTATCACTCATTACTTTAGTTAGCTATATATCTTGTATTAGGGCTGTGTTGCTTTTGGGAGAGCAAAACAATTGTAACTATTGCAGGTATTGAACCCCGGGTAAATAATCACTTGTCAGAACATCAACCTTAGTTTACATGCAGTATAAAAAAATCATGTTAATATCTGATATTTAGAGTAAACAACCTCGGAATAGAAAAGACGGCRACGGGGTCTTCCAGCCCGCCAATAAATTACATCATGCAACCCTCCCGTAAATTTACCTCAACATGCCCCTGGAGAAGGCAGAGTGACGGCAAAAGCTTTTTAGCGGGGCTGAGATGACTACTAGAGCGAGAACAATAAAAACAGGTAATAATRAACATGAATCATATTTATATTACTTCACACTAATCTGTTTAATGCTTTTTCAGTCCCTCCTCTTGCGTTAGCAGTGTGGAAAGGGACAGCAAGAAGCGCACAGGAGTTTTCCTGTGAGGGGGAGTGGTGGTGTATCCAGGGAGAAAACTAAACTAATCTTCTGAAATGTCATTTGTGGTCTTATGATGCCATCTACTGGAATTATGTAGCAACTGCAGTACTACTGAATAATGTGTAATTCCTTACTAAAGTAGTAATTATTACAACCATAAAATAACCATTTATAGCATAACAAACAATGAAACAGACATAAACCAAAAACATCATACATTTAGTTAATTATATATTTATATATATTAAAAACTATTTTTTAGATGGGTGACATTATCTGCCAAAGTAACACCMCTGTAGACAAAGAAGAGCTCTCCAGTAGGTACCAAAACATTCAAAGGACATTTTCTCAAAAGTGARGTTACAARTTTATCATCTTTCAAAGCGGAATTACTTTCCCATTGTTCCTCAACTGTAGTGTATGATATACCATTTTATAGCTCTGAGTCTCTACTTTTATCCAATGTGAAAAATAAAACATTTAAAATGTTACTACATTTTTGAGCCCGGACGGTCACATTTGAGAGTGAGGAAGATATATAGCACTTTGCTAAAAAAAACATTATTATTTGTCCCTCTGAAATTAAACCATCAAGTGATAGATTTTAAACAACTACAAGTCTGTCATTGAACAATCCCATTACATGATTAGATAGTGAAAAAACACACCAATCTCTTTCATAATTTCTTTAAACAATTAAAGCAAAACATTTCTGAAAATGGATATATAGCGTTTTGGAATGAAACTCTTCTTATGTTTCCCATCTGAGCTCAGAGTAGATGAGAGACGTAATGTTTGTCTCTGTTGTGTTGAAGCCCAATCAAGCAGGAGAGACCAGCCTCCCCTGTACCCAGCTGTGTGTCCATGAAGAGTGACAAGTCTATGGGTCATCCTATATACTTTAGAGAGGGAGACTTTTCTACTGAACAAAGGTAAGAAGAACTCATGGGTCATGGTCAGTGAGTTAAACAACACTGTCTCCAGTCATGTCTCCTCTCCCATTTTCCCATTTCTTTTTGTTGTTTTTATAATCCGTAGGCAAATCCTTTTGTCCATTTTCATAGTCCTAAAACAATATTAAACAAACACAACATTCCCTCCCT
>NW_019943504.1:257404-261041 GCF_002910315.2 Salvelinus sp. IW2-2015
GAGACTTTTCTACTGAACAAAGGTAAGAAGAACTCATGGGTCATGGTCAGTGAGTTAAACAACACTGTCTCTAGTCATTTCTCTCCCATTTTCCCATTTATTTTGGTTGTTTTCATAATCCATAGCTAATCCTTTTGTCTATTTTCATAGTCCTAAAACAATATTAAACAAACACAACATTCCCTCCGTGTGTGTGTGTGTGTGTGTGTGTTTGTGTGTATGCACTCCCTGGATGAGAAGATGTAATCTCATGTTTTGTCCACAGAAACCAACAGGAGAGATCAGAGTCAGAGATTCTCAGTGGTCAGTCTTCCCAGAGTCGTCAAGCAGTCCTGGCCTCCATATTCAGTGTATGTGGTCCTTTTATGCACATTTGTTTTTGTTTACCTCAAGTTAATCTGTCAATCTGTCAATCATTCATTAACCTCTCTGGGGTAGGGGGCAGTATTTTCATGTCTGGGTGAATAGCGTGCCCATTTTAAACTGCCTGCTACTCAAGCCCAGAAGCTAGGATATGCATATAGATTTGGATACAAAACACTCTAAAGTTTCTAAAACTGTTCAAATAATGTCTGTGAGTATAACAGAACTGAAATGGCAGGCGAAACCCTGAGGACAAACCACCCCCCTCAAAACAAATTCATCCTACCACTGTTTTCAATGTCTGTCAATTTTATTATAAGGTGAAATCCTCCCCGATTGCAGTTCCTAGAGCTTCCACTAGATGTCAACAGTCTTTAGAAAGAGTTTCAAGCTGGTTTTTGCAAAAATTAGGTAGAAGTTGTAGTTTTTCTAAGTGGCTCCCATTTTGGCTGTAGTGTTTCCATGCGCATGGAAGAGAGCGTGTTCTTTTTGTTTTTGTCCGATAAAGACAATAACGATTTTCCGTCTTAAATTTGATCGTTTATTTACGTATTAGGGTACCTAAGGTTTGATTATAAACGTTGTTTGACTTGTTTGGATAAGTTTATTGGTAACGTTTGGGAATCATTTTGTATGCATTTTGATGGAGGGAAACTGGTGGATTATTGACTGAAGTGCGCCAGCTAAACTGAGTTTTTATGGATATTAAGAAGGACTTTATCGAACAAAAGGACCATTTGTAATGTAACTGGGACCTTTTGGAGTGCCAACAGAAGAAGATCTTCAAAGGTAAGGAATATATTATATCGTTATTTCTGACTTTCGTGTTGCAACTGCCTGGTTGAAAAATGATTTGTCATGCATTTGTATGCAGGGCACTGTCCTCAGATAATCGCATGGTGAGATTCTGCCGTAAAGCCTTTTTGAAATCTGACACAGCGGCTGGATTAACAAGAAAATAAGCCTAATTTTTACGTATTACACGTATATTTTCATGAAAGTTAAATACTTGAATTTAGTATTTTTGAATCACTGCAATTTCACCGGATGTTGGCCAGGTGGGACGCTACCGTCCCACATATCCATAAGATTAAAAGGCCTTCGCTTGAAAAAGCAGCTAATTTGTTTATGAAAAAGCATTTTCTCTTTCTCAACTTATTTACTTTATTTATTTCAGTTGCTTGAGAAGAATATTATGACATTTGTAGAAACGAGCTGAAGATGTTCAAGAGGATTCTTAGTCCAGAACTCCCAGAAGGCTTTGAGAGTCAGAAGCAGGATAAGGAAGTGGTGGATGCTGAAGATGAGAAGCAGGAGAGCAGTGCCAAAGATGGGGCTCTGAAGATCACACTGCACGTCCTGAGGAAAATGAACCAGAAGGAGCTTGCTGACACACTGGAGAAAAGTAAGATCTGTCTGCCTCATGTTGAATTATGATTTAGAACATTTAAAAGCTGTAGCTAAAGTACAGCTAAAGTAGCTGTGTAACGTTCGTTCTCCTCCTCGTCTGAAGAGAGGCAAGGATCGGACCAATATGCAGCGAGGTATGAAGACATAATGATTTATTTAAATAATAATAACGAAGACGAAAACACTTAATAAACTACAAAACAACAAACGACGTAAACAGACCTGAACATGAGAACTTACAGACAACGAAGAACGCACGAACAGGAACAAACTCACAAACGAAACAGTCCGTGTGGCATAAACACTAACACAGGAACAATCACCCACAAACAAACAGTGAGAACAGCCTACCTTAATATGGTCTCAATCAGAGGAACGTAAAACACCTGCCCCTAATTGAGAACCATATCAGGCTAATACATTGAACCCAACATAGAAACACATAACATAGAATGCCCACCCCAACTCACGCCCTGACCATACTAAACAAATACAAAAACAAGGGAAAACAGGTCAGGAACGTGACAGAACCCCCCCCCCTCAAGGTGCGAACTCCGGGCGCACCACCTACAAATCTAGGGGAGGGTCTGGGTGGGCATCTGTCCACGGTGGCGCTCTGGCTCTGGATGTGGTCCCCACCCACCATAGTTAATCCCCTCTTCCGTGGCCTCCTCCTAACGGCCACCCTCCATATTAACCCCACCGGACTAAGGGGCAGCCCGGACTGAGGGCAGCACGGACTGAGGCAGCACGTGACTGAGGGGCAGCACATGACTGAGGGCAGCACCGGACTGAGGGGCAGCACCGGACTGAGGGGCAGCTCCGGACTGAGGGCAGCTCCGGACTGAGGGGCAGCTCCAGACTGAGGGCAGTCCGGTCTGGCTGACGGCTGGCTGGTCATGGCTGGCTGACGCTCTGGCTGGTCATGGCTGGCTGACGGCTCTGGCTGTTCATGGCTGGCTGACGGCTCTGGCTGGTCATGGCTGGCTGACGGCTCTGGCTGGTCATGGCTGGCTGACGGCTCTGGCTGGTCATGGCTGGCGGGCGCTCTGGCTGCTCCTGTCTGGCGGGCGGCTCTGGCTGCTCCTGTCTGGCGGCGCTCTAGCGGCTACAGGACAGACGGGCGGCTTTGAAGGTCAGGACAGACGGGCGGCTTTGAAGGCTCAGGACAGACGGGCAGCGCAGGCGGCGTTGGCAGACGGACAATATGCAGGAGCAAGGATCGACCAATATGCAGCGAGGTATGAAGACATAATGATTTATTTAAATAATAATAACGAAGACGAAAAACACTTAATAAACTCAACAACAAACGATGTAAACAGACCTGAACCCAACATAGAAACACATAACATAGAATGCCCACCCCAACTCACGCCCTGACCATACTAAACAAATACAAAAACAAGGGAAAACAGGTCAGGAACGTGACAGCTGTGTAACTCAATGATATTGTAGCAGCCTTAACACACACCTAGTGACCTCATCAAGTAGCAGCAGGGATGTGTTGTGATTAATTATATAGAGAGAGAGACAGCATTAATATACCATCATAATAATATAATCAGTCAACCAGTCTGTAATGCATTATGAAAACAATAACACATTTATACTGTCAGTTGAGAGAATACATTATTATAATTTTAAACTTTATAACAGTCCTACAATACTGTAGGCATTACAACAGACAGTAATATTAATATCCTCTGTGTTATTTCTTCATTCAGATGAGCTTGCTGTGATTTGCCAACGTGAACTCAAATCTAATCTAAAGAAGAAGTTTCAATGTGTATTTGAGGGGATCGCTAAACAAGGAAACCCAACACTTTCTCAATAAGATCTACACAGAGCTCTACATCAGCGA
>NW_019943505.1:0-13555 GCF_002910315.2 Salvelinus sp. IW2-2015
ACAAAGAGAGAGATTGCTAACAGTCCCATAGCTAATCTCTAACTAAGTTCCATAGCTATCTGCTAACAGGTCCCATAGCTTATCTGCTAACAGGTCCATAATAGCTATCTGCTAACAGGTCCCATAGCTATCTGCTAACAGATACCCTAAAGCTAATCTGCTAACAGGTCCCATACTATCTGTTTAGCTAGCTATGCATGTCCGGGCACGTCGACACAATCCTTATTATTAGTGAAATAACTAAACTCATATTTGCAACAGGAGTTTGATTTTGGTCACTTTGTCAATTCATCTCAATACTGCACCTTTCTGTTGGAAAATGACTTTTACATTTAAAAAAAATGTAACCTTTATTTAACTAGGCAAGTCAGTTAAGAACAAATTATTATTTACAATGACGGCCTACACCTGCCAACCCGGACACGGACGACGCTGGTGTAACGGTTGTCGAAGTCGTTCTCCTCCTCAGACGAGGAGGCATGGATCGGACCAAGACGCAAAGTTGAAAGTGGTCATTATTTAATGAAAACGAAAACAATACACGATACGAAACAAAACAACAAACGTGACAAAACCGAAAACAGTCCGTTGGGCACGAACACTGACACGAGATACAAACACCCACAACAACACGTGAAACCCCGGCTCCTTAGTATGATTCTCAATCAGGACAACGATTGACAGCTGCTCTGATTGAGAATCATACCAGGCGCAACACAAAACCCCAACATAGAAAATCACAACATAGACAGCCCACCCCAACTCACGCCCTGACAACTAAATAAATACAAGAAAAGGAAAAACAGGTCAGGAACGTGACAGCTGGGCCAATTGTACCCCGTCCTATGGGACTCCCTATCACAGCCGGTTGTGATACACCCCGGATTCGAACCAGGGTGTCTGTAGTGACGCCTCTAGCACTGAGATGCCGTGCCTTAGGCCGCTGCACCACTCGGGAGCCCTAGCTTGCCGCTACTGCTGATTTTCCCAGCTAGACATTCCTCAGCATTGTGCCGTTCTCCTGGCTCAGACGGTGAGTGGCGGCTAGACATTCTCAGCATTTTGTCGTGTTAGAGGCAGAATTTAAAATGGATTAAATGGAGATGATGTGTCACTGGCCTACAACACCAATACCCCATAATGTCAAGGTGGAATTATGTTAAGATTTATTTAATCTTTCAATCACCCACATGGATATATGCTCCTAAAATCCAATGAGGAGATGGGAGAGCGCATCAAGCGTCAAAAATAGAACCAAGTTTTTAACGCCTGGCTACGCAAATGCTCATTGACACGTGTGAAGATTTGGATGAAATATTGAATACACGTCTGTGTACATTTTGTTTTGCATGCTCGTGCACGCAACGCGGCAGCGTGGTCAGCATGTCATATAACAAAAAACTAGACTGTGGTACCTCCTCCAATGAGATGCGCTAGACTCCGTTCATTCACTCTCCACATGGGCAGAGGATGCTGACCAATCACAAGCGGGCTGTCTCACTGGCTGCATGGCATGCACATGTTGCCAATCATAAGTGTCCCTGCTTAGAGCGCACAGTTAGATGCTGGTGAGATGAGAAAGGGCTTTACCTCAGTAGATGCTGGTGAGAAGAGAAAGGGCTCCTTCAGTAGATGCTGGTGAGAAGAAAGGCTTTACCTCAGTTAGAGCTGGTGAGAAGAAAGGGCTTTACCTCAGTTAGATGCTGGTGAGAAGAGAAAGGGCTTTACCTCAGTTAGATGCTGGTGAGAAGAGAAAGGCTTTACTCAGTTAGATGCTGGTGAGAGAAGAAGGGCTTTACCTCAGTTAGATGCTGGTGAGAAGAGAAAGGGCTTACCTCAGTTAGAGCTGGTGAGAGAGAAAGGGCTTTACCTCAGTTAGATGCGGTGAGAAGAGAAAGGGCTTTACCTCAGTTAGATGCTGGTGAGAAGAGAAAGGGCTTTACCTCAGTTAGATGCTGGTGAGAAGAGAAAGGGCTTTACCTCAGTTAGATGCTGGTGAGAAAGAGAAAGGGCTTTACCTCAGTTAGATTGCTGGTGAGGAAGAAAGGGCTTTACCTCAGTTAGATGCTGGTGAGAGAGAAAGGGCTTTACCTCAGTTAGATGCCTGGTGAGGAGAAAAGGGCTTTACCTCAGTTAGATGCTGGTGAGAAGAGAAAGGGCTTTACCTCAGTCAGATGCCTACTTTACAAAGAAGCCAGCATCTAGTTTTGAAACCTCACTCTACCAGGATTATAAATTCTGTGGCTTTTACCTCAGAATGTGTCAGAAACATGAGTGCTGCTAGTGCTAATGAGAACGATGATTTGGTACCAAAGAAGGATGTTCAGTGGTACGGCAGTATTTCACCCATCTTATGGTAGGCAGTATTTCACCTCATCTTCAGTGGTACGGCAGTATTTCACCTCATCTTCAGTGGTACGGCAGTATTTCACCTCATCTTCAGTGGTATGGCAGTATTTCAGGCTCATCTTCAGTGGTATGGCAGTATTTCACCTCATCTTCAGTGGTATGGCAGTATTTCAGCTCATCTTCAGTGGTATGGCAGTATTTCAGCACATCTTCAGTGGTACGGCAGTATTTCACCTCATCTTCAGTGGCATGGCAAGTATTTACCTCATCTTAGTGGTAACGGCAGTATTTCACCTCATCTTCAGTGTACGGCAGTATTTCAGCACATCTTCAGTGGTACGGCAGTATTTCAGCACATCTTCAGTGGTTACGTCAGTATTTCACACTCGTCGTCTCAGTGGTAATGGCAGTATTTCAGCACATCTTCAGTGGTACGGCAGTATTTCAGCTCATCTTCAGTGGTATGGCAGTATTTCAGCACATCTTCAGTGGTATGGCAGTATTTCACCTCATCTTCAGTGGTACGGCAGTATTTCACCTCGTCTTCAGTGGTACGGCAGTATTTCACCTCATCTTCAGTGTACGCAGTATTTTCACCTCGTCTTAAGTGGTATGGCAGTATTTTCAGCTCATCTTCAGTGGTATGGCAGTATTTCAGCACATCTTCAGTGGACGGCAGTATTTCACCTCATCTTCAGTGCATGGCAGTATTTTCAAGCACTTTCAGTGGTACGGCAGTATTTCAGCACATCTTCAGTGGTACGGCCAAGTATTCACTCGTCTTCAGTGGTATGGCAGTATTTCAGCACATCTCAGTGGTAGCGGCAGTATTTCAACCTATCTTCAGTGGATGGCAGTATTTCAGCTCATCTTCAGTGGTATGGCAGTTATTTCAGCACATCTTCAGTGGTACGGCAAGTATTTCACCTCATCGTCAGTGGTATGGCAGTATTTCAGCTCATCTTCAGTGGTATGGCAGTATTTCCAGCACATCTTCAGTGGTACGCAGTATTTCAGCACATCTTCAGTGGCATGGCAGTATTTCAGCACATCTTCAGTGGTACGGCAGTATTTCAGCACATCTTCATGGTACGGCAGTATTTCACCTCGTCTTCATGGGTAACGGCAGTATTTCACCTCACTCTTCAGTGGTATGCAGTATTTCAGCACATCTCAGTGGTATGGCAGTATTTCAGCACCTCTTCAGTGGTATGGCAGTAATTACAGTACATTTTCAGTGGTACGGCAGTATTTCACCTCATCTTCAGTGGTATGCGAGTATTTCAGCTCATCTTCAGTGGTAGGCAGTGATTTCAGCTCATCTTCAGTGTATGGCAGTATTTCAAGCACATCTTCAGTGGTATGGCGGTATTTTCTCTTCATCTTGCAGTGGTATGGCAGTATTTCAGCTCATCTTCAGTGGTATGGCGGTATTTCACCTCATCTTCAGTGGTATGGCAGTATTTCAGCTCATCTCAGTGGTACGGGCAGTATTTCACCTCATCTTTAGTGGTATGGCAAGTATTTCAGCTCATCTCAGTGGTACGGCAGTATTCAGCTCATTCTTTCAGTGGTATGGCGGTATTTCACCTCATCTTTCAGTGTTATGGCAGTATTTCAACCTCATCTCAGTGGTATGGCAGTATTTCAGCTCATCTTCAGTGGTACGGCAGTATTTCACTCATCTTCAGTTGGTACGGCAAGTATTTCAGTCATGTTCAGTGGTTATGGCAGTATTTCAGCACATTTCAGTGGTACGGCAGTATTTCAGCTCATCTTCAGTGGTATGGCAGTATTTCAGCTCATCTTCAGTGGTATGGCAGTATTTCAGCACATTTCAGTGGTAGGCAGTATTTTCAGCTCATCTTCAAGTGGTAACGGCAGTATTTCACCTCACTTCAGTGGTATGGCAGTATTCACCACATCTTCAGTGGTATGGCAAGTATTTCCAGCTCATCTTCAGGGGTATGGCAGTATTGTCAGCACATCTTCAGTGTATGGCAGTATTTCACTCATCTTCAGTGGTATGGAGTATTTCACCTCATCTTTTAGTGGTATGGCAGTATTTTCAGCACATCTTCAGTGGTCACGGCAGTATTTCAACCCTCATCTTCAGTGGTATGCAGTATTTCAGAACGTACTATTTAACAGTTCATTATGGTTCTGTACTATTTAACAGTTCTGTACTATTTAACAGTTCATAAACTCTCTCTTCTCTCTCTCTTCCTTCTTTCCTATTACTGTCTCCTTTCTCTGTCCTCCTCTTTCATAAACTCTCTCCCTCTCTCTTCCCCCTTTTTTTTGTCTATCCTCTCTCTTTAATCTATCCCCTTGTCTCTCGCTCCCCTCTGTCTCTCTGTCTCTATGTCTCTCTCTCTCTCATGTCTCTCTCTCTCTCCTCTCTCTCTCTCTCTCTCTCTCTTTACCTATCCCCACTGTCCTCTCGCTCCCCTCTGTCCTCTCCCTGTCTCTCTGTCTCTCTCTCTCTCTCTGTTCTCTCTCTCTCTCTCTCTCTCTCGTCTCTCTCTCTGCTCTCTCTCTCTCGGTCTCGGTCTCTTTCTCCTCTCTCTTTTCGTCCTACTTCTCTCCAGTCTCTCTCTTCTCCACTCATGCTGCTGCTTCGCCGTGCCAGACACTAGAGTAGAGCTCTGCGCAGTCAGACTCCGATCTTTGAGAGAGAGAGAGAATGAGTCAAGAGGACAAGCGAGTAGTCACGGCCGTGCATACGGTAAAAGATCTGCAGCAGTATGTCAGAGCAAGCTAGTACGCTAGACTGACGAGTAGTAGCTTGGCATGAAAGCGCCCAGTAGGGGAGGAAGAGATTCGTCGATTCTCAGACTCGATGTCAGAGAGTAGCTCACGACGAGTCTCAGAGATCTCAGAGAGAGAGGAGATAGATAGAGAGTTGGACACACAGCTGTTCTGGTAGTTGGACTGGAGGACCTACCAGTGAATGGGTAAGTGTTTCTTCCACCATACCATGTATAGGGGGGGCGCCGCCCAGGATGTGGGTCTTCCCGGGGAATCAAAGCAAATCAATTGTAATAGTCACATGCGTCCGTAAGAGCAAGCGAAGAGATGTAGAGGAGCCTATGACAGGATGATGAGGACAAGTACGAGACAGAAGTAGATAGTGAACTACAGCAGTGAAGTGACTAGAGATAGACAGGTCCTATGAAGGAGTCGAGAGCACATCGAGGAGGAAATACTGGGTAATACAACAGGTGTAGAGTAGAGCAGCAGAGTGACAGTGAAGAAGTGCTATGAGAGTACAGACAGAGATGTAGTACAGAGAGACGACATTGCGAGATGAGCAAGAAGGAGCTACATGAGCAAGAAGGGTAACGATAGAGGCCGTTACAGTCGAAGAGACTCAGAGCTGGGATAACGATAAAGAGTAGATAGATAGACACACTAAATACAGAGTGAAGGAGTGGACAAGAAGTAGAGACAGAGCATGGTGTATGAAAGTAGTAGGAGCGACATTAGCAGAGTGAAGAGATGCTGACTACAAACAGAGTGGTAGGAATAGAGAGCAACGGTAAACAGCAGTGAGAGGAAGATGACTGAGAAGACAGCATGGTGGTATGAATAGATGCCTTAACAAGTAGAACTAGCTGAAATACAAAGGTGTAGTAGACTGTTAAAGTGAGAATGCTGAAAGTGAACATACAGGTGATACTGAGATCCTACAACATGTGAAATGACTGAATACATACAGGTGAAATGTCATGCTCACAGATGAACCACTGCGGAAGATCGCAGAGTCAGGTGTAATACTGCGTAGTACCATCTAGCGGATGAGATGAACTGATGAATGGAGCAAGTATGTTAGTAAGAAACCCCCTTACATATAAAGGTATGGAGAGATAGAAAAATACATAGCCATGACTGAATACAACACCGTGATAGCTGAGGACAGACTTGAGCAGTGAAAATATGCTGCAATACAAACAGGTCGCTAGTGAAGACGCTTGACATGATAGAAATGCACGACTGAATACAACAGGTGTAGTAGACCCCTGCAACAAGTAGAGAATCCTGAATACTACTACACGGATATAGGCAGACTGAACAGTCGAGCTTAGAGGAGGACAGATGATAGGTCAGAACAGGTGATCATGAGCCATCATCACAGTGCACATGGAGAAGATGCGTAGATAGGTAACACATACAGGGTGCTCAGTGTAGCACTCTGAACAGTGAATATGCTAGCACTTCGAACATACTAGGGCCTGTACGTACATAGCGACTTTACAGATGTGCGTGAAATGTCATCAATAGCGAAGACCAGGAGTAGTAGAACATGAACAGATGAGCACTATGCATGTTAATATCTACAGCACAGGATGCTCTACTGATAGATAGACTCGTACATACCGGTCGAGTAACTCGACTGAGATACAAGATAACCGCCTAGACCAACTAGACACATAACCACTGAAAAGTAGACTGAGAAAATCAACTGTCCGTAGACGCACTCGCAAGTGAATGATGCTGAATATATAGCCACAGGTGTATCACGACCTTGAGCGAGTGAGAGAGAGTTTGAAGATTAGAAACAATTACTAGGCATATGTAGGACTTACAGCGAACTGCAGATAGAAGCTAGAACAGGTGATTATGCTCGAGACCCATTACAGTGAATGCTGAACCACTACAGAACACAGGTAGTAGTGATAGATACCCGGCGCACACGATGAAATGCTGAATACAACAGGTTGCGTAGACCTGTTACAGAGTGAAGCTGAATTATTTAGATACCAGCCAGTGATGTACCTCCACGTGAACCATTGACAGCTGAAATACGTGACCATACAACAGGTGTTGTAGACACTACAGCATCTGAGAGAAGAGGAAGCTAGGATACACATACTGAGGGTCGTAGCATCTAAGAGACCTAGTAAGAGTGAATCGTGAATAAACTAACTAGGGGCCATGTGTACCTACATGACAGAAATGACATGATAGAGGTCAAATCAGGTGTCACGCCATAGACTCTACAGGTAGAATATAGCTCGAAAAAGACAATACATGGCATAGTAGCTAGACGATCACACCTTTGAGGTAGAAACAGTTAGACACGACAAATAAACAAGGTTGTAGTGACACTCGCGTGACAGTGGAATGCTCGAGACACATACATGCCTGTATGTACGACTCACTACGAGAGAGAATATGAGCTGAATAACTAACATGGTGCGTAGACCCCTACTAGCGGAGAATGAATATGACCTGAATACAACTAGCGCTAGTGTAGACCCTCACATGGTGAAAGATGCTGATGAGCTGAATAATGCATCACGCACTGTCATGCCTACTGTGAGAGAACTAAGATATAGCATAGTCAAAAATATAACTGCATAGCATACTACTAGTAATGGAGAAGAGCAGCAGTACTAGAATATACTAGTCAACCGAGAGACCATCTCTATGAATAAATGCATGCGATGAAAGTAGGCTACATAGAGCTCACTATGAATAGCTGGAGGGCTGACATTAGTGTAACTTTGACGTGAATAATGTCAACATGCTGAGGTGATACGAACGAGTGTAATAGAATGAGTCTGATACTTATGCATCACTGATGAAGATGTGACATGCAGAGATAGCATGCTCTTGTTGATACCACTAGAAGAGGTGTGCTGGATGAGGGGGATAACTGCCAAGTACGCACTCATAGAGTAGCAACTATGCTTGGACATGAGATGCTTGACGCGAGTTCACTATACTGCATACGATGTTGGTAGAAATAGCTGCTCATAGCCACTAGAACTCTTGGACACTAGAACTGTGGATAATCTACCGGGACAGACTTGCCGTGACGGTACCGACTGAGGAGAGAGAACAGGCGTGATAATCTAGCCGTACCACTTGGAAGCTGAGTGCTGTTAGACAATACTGTCATATTAGGGCATCCTATACTGGAACGATGAGCTGAGAGCATACTGGCATAAGAGGTCCTTGGCATACGGCAAAGAATGATTGGAACCATCACGTGATGCTACTGGTACCAGCACTGAGATGCTACTAGCCTTGTGAAATATAGTGCTCGTTGCTATGATCGGAGGCCGAGCTGTATACCATGACCAGGCGGTGATGCAACCATCAGGCCATGTTCGATAGATGCGAGGCTGATGATATCCCATCTTTGGGAGGCGCGAGTATCGCAGGACTCCAGCGGCAAGTCATTGTTCTAGCTACAATACTGACTGACTCAGGTATCACTGTAGAGAGTTGACTGCGCAACATATCTTCACGAATGTCTTGGCTCGTATGTCACTGGACCGAAAGTCATGAGGTGAAATATCTGTTTGCTTAGGGGTGACACCACATGGGAACATGAAGCTCTCAATCGCTGAGCATTACACCACTACAGCCCCGTGAGTGACACACAAGTGAGGGGCCCACTGCAAATCGAGTGTATGCTCTGCATTAATATCCTGTACCTCCATCAATCATCTCCTTTGTCTTGATCACGTTGAGGAGAGGTTGTTGTTCCTGGCACCCCACTGGGGAAACGAGCGGCACAAGGTATCTGACTCCTCGCTATCAGCCACGGGCAATGCAGTCGTATGGTGAATCGAGTGATCGACCGCCTACGCGAGCTAGAATTGTATCAAGGACAGAACTGATGAATAGATCGTATATCGCGACTGATACATGAGCTGACATGGACATAGTCTGCCATACATTGAGGGAAAGGAGTACAGGAGGGACTGAGCAAAGGACTGTAACTCGAACACACTCGAGGCGGCATCCACCGTTTGCAGGATGCGAGCAGTGAGGTAGGATGAGCTGATTAGATATCACCGAGCGCCTCAGTACCTGGGGCGGCGAGCCCGCTTGAGAGAGAGAGAGTGCTCAGGCTAGAACAGTTAGCGAGAGCGCAGTGTTATCAGTCACAGTCACGACGCACTTAGTGAATGAGTACTTGTCGCGGTACACACGAAGTGATTGTAGACGATAGAGCTGACTAGCTCAATGAATAGCATTCTCGTACATAGCGACTGAATCCATGTCTGATGACCAGAGTGAGACTAAGGCACGTGGAGTGCACTAGAGAGTAAGATGATGGCTGAATCATGACGGATACTGCTCGGTAGGCACGACTATGGCAATTGAGTGAGGTGAGAATACATGCATGGCTCTTACTGAAGAACTGAGGTGAAGAGGTAGGGGTTTCCGATTGTAGATAAGCTTATGAGAGAGTCATGTAGTCGACATGTAGATCAGCCATGCACATCAAGGATGTAGTCTCTCACATTCGAGTATAGACTGGGCTGAAGACTATAACTAGCGCATTAGCTCACTGCGCACACATGATGGTGAAGATATAGTGATCGCTCAGACATCAACGATGAGATAGTTGCCGAAATACTTCAGTCCTGATGTATCTAGTGACTGTCGTCAGTAGAATAGAATGGAGTGACAGATATACTTGGTCTCGCTATTGATCCGTCACGTGAAACGTATGATGTCGCAAATACATAGACCACGTACTGCTGAACTTGCGAAGACATCCGAGGTTGTGAATCATACTGCAATCTGATGTCAACATCCACTGAGAGGATAGTTACTATTGCACCATATAATACGTGCCTGAACTGACAGTGTCAGAGAATATACATAGGATCTGTCACTTTGCTACCCATTGAGTCCGTAGTCGTTACTATGTGATCAAGCACACTACGACGAGCATGTAGTTCACATGTGTGTCTGAGAGCACTGTAGTCTCTAGCAATAACAGATGTAGTATTACTAGCCCAAGTTGAGTAGTTACTACTAAGTGCGATGCTGAGTGATCTCAGAGCAGTATTATCAGAGATGTAGCTACTCGACCATTGCGTAGCTATCTGTGGAATAACAGTGTATGACCGTATCTCCTAGTTACTGGAGCGTAGTGACAGCATCTATTATCATGTGTACTGTACTCTACAGCACATTGCTGAATCTGAGTGACTGTGTCAAACGACTTATCAGGATGTCACGTTCTCACAGTCTAATCTATCCAACTGAGTAGGACTGAGATCGAGTCCCAGATTCATTCTATTACGACGATCCAGCGTATCTCACACATGAGTGGTATACATAGGTGAGCTGTCCTCATTACCTACTCCTCACCAGCACTAGCTATTAGTGAGGTTACATCCACGTTCGCTTGTCCTAGTGATCGCGAGAGCGACTACTGCTATAAACTAGATGTAGAAGCCTTTCTCCATCAGTGTGCTAGTCGATGTAACGAGGATCATAAAGCCGCTGTATTCTAGCTCTCACCACCACTATCTGATGCTCTGAAGGTAGAGAGCTCGTTGTCTTCATTATCTACAACAGCGAGCATTCTAGTATATCTGCGACATATAGGCCTTAGTCGACTGCCTCTCACCATGACCATGCACTGAAGTTCATGCCAGGTTATGTGAAGCTCAGCTTACTCGTCGTTCTATACACACACGAGCATGTAAACTGTGAGCTCACGGCTATATATGTCGTCTATTACTTCGTCGATCAGCTATCAGCATCACTGAACTGAGATGCATACACCGATTGTCGCTCCTAGTCGATCGTGTCAGTCATCAACAGCATGCTAGTTATCTCGCAGGTATAGGCTCTCTATGTCGTATCTGTCGTACATCGCACCTTCACTGATGTAGTGAGGTAAGCCCTTTCTCTCTTACAGCCTAGTCTTAGCTGAATCTGTAGTCAGTCATAACAGGCCCATTGTTGCGTCCTCCTATTCTAGCAGTGTCATCTAACTGAGGTAGATGCCCTTTCTCTTCTCAACCAGCATCTAACTGAGGTAAAGCCCCTTTACTCATCTCACTCACCAGCATCTAACTGTGCGCTCTAAGCAGGGACACTTATGATTGGCCAACATGTGCATGCCATGCAGCCAGTGAGACAGCCCGCTTGTGATTGGTCAGCATCCTCTGCCCATGTGGAGAGTGAATGAACGGAGTCTAGCGCATCTCATTGGAGGAGGTACCACAGTCTAGTTTTTTGTTATATGACATGCTGACCACGCTGCTCGCGTTGCGTGCACGAGCACTGCAAAACAAAATGTACACAGACGTGTTATTCAATCATTTCATCCAAACTGCTCACACGTGTCAATGAGCATTTGCGTAGCCAGGCGTTAAAAACTTGGTTCTATTTTTGACGCTTGATGCGCTCTCCCATCTCCTCATTGGATTTTAGGAGCATATATCCATGTGGGTGATTGAAAGATKAAATAAATCTTAACATAATTCCACCTTGACATTATGGGGTATTGGTGTRTGTAGGCCAGTGACACATCATCTCCATTTAATCCATTTTAAATTCTGCCTCTAACACGACAAAATGCTGAGGAATGTCTAGCCGCCACTCACCGTCTGAGCCAGGAGAACGGCACAATGCTGAGGAATGTCTAGCTGGGAAAATCAGCAGTAGCGGCAAGCTAGGGCTCCCGAGTGGTGCAGCGGCCTAAGGCACGGCATCTCAGTGCTAGAGGCGTCACTACAGACACCCTGGTTCGAATCCCGGGCTGTATCACAACCGGCTGTGATAGGGAGTCCCATAGGACGGGGTACAATTGGCCCAGCTGTCACGTTCCTGACCTGTTTTTCCTTTTTCTTGTATTTATTTAGTTGGTCAGGRCGTGAGTTGGGGTGGGCTGTCTATGTGTGATTTTCTATGTTGGGGTTTTGTGTTCGGCCTGGTATGATTCTCAATCAGAGGCAGCTGTCAATCGTTGTCCCTGATTGAGAATCATACTAAGGYAGCCGGGGTTTCACGTGTGTTTTGTGGGTGTTTGTATCTCGTGTCAGTGTTCGTGCCACACGGGACTGTTTTCGGTTTTGTCACGTTTGTTGTTTTGTATCGTATCGTGTATTGTTTTCGTTTTCATTAAATAATGACCACTTTCAACTTTGCGTCTTGGTCCGATCCATGCTCTCCTCGTCTGAGGAGGAGAACGACTTCGACAACCGTTACACCAGCGTCGTCCGTGTCCGGGTTTGGCAGGTGTAGGCCGTCATTGTAAATAATAATTTGTTCTTAACTGACTTGCCTAGTTAATAAAAGGTTACATTTTTTTTAAATGTAAAAGGTCATTTTCCAACAGAAAGGTGCAGTATTGAGATGAATTGACAAAGTGACCAAAATCAAACTCCTGTTGCAAATATGAGTTTAGTTATTTCACTAATAATAAGGATTGTGTCGACGTGCCCGGACATGCATAGCTAGCTAACAGATAGCTATGGGACCTGTTAGCAGATAGCTATGGGATCTGTTAGCAGATAGCTATGGACCTGTTAGCAGATAGTATGGGACCTGTTAGCAGATAGCTATGGGACTTGTTAGAAGATAGCTATGGAACCTGTTAGCAGATAGCTATGGGACCTGTTAGCAGATAGCTATGGGACCTGTTAGCAGATAGCTTGGGACATGTTAGCAGATAGCTATGGGACCTGTTAGCAGATAGCTATGGGACCTGTTAGCAGATAGCTATGGACTGTTAGCAGATAGCTATGGGACCTGTTAGCAGATAGCTATGGGACATGTTAGCAGATAGCTATGGAACATGTTAGCAGATAGCTTATGGGACATGTTAGCAAGATAGCTTATGGGACCTGTTAGCAGATAGCTATGGACCTGTTAACAGATAGCTATGGGACCTGTTAGCAGATAGCTATGGGACCTGTTAGCAGATAGTATGGGACTGTTAGCAGATAGCTATGGACCTGTTAGCAGATAGCTATTGGACTGTTAGCAGATAGCTATTGGACCTGTTAGCAGATAGCTATGGGACCTGTTAGCAGATAGCTATGGGACCTGTTAGCAGATAGCTATGGGACCTGTTAGCAGATAGCTATGGGACCTGTTTAGCAGATAGCTATGGGACATGTTAGCAGATAGCTATGAGACCTGTTAGCAGATAGCTATGGACCTGTTAGCAGATAGCTATGGGACCTGTTAGCAGATAGCTATGGGACCTGTTTAGCAGATAGCTATGAGACATGTTAAGCAGATAGCTATGGGACTGTTAGCAGATAGCTATGAGACATGTTAGCAAGATTAGCTATGGGAACTGTTTAGCAGATAGCTATGAGACATGTGGCAGATAGCTTATGAGACATGTTAGCAGATAGCTATGGGACCTGTTAGCAGATAGCTATGGACATGTTAGCAGATAGCTATGAGACATGTTAGCAGCATGCTATGG
>NW_019943505.1:18438-28369 GCF_002910315.2 Salvelinus sp. IW2-2015
AGATACTATGGACTTAGCAATAGATGACATGTTACTCATAAAAGCATAAGCATGACATTTAGATACTTAGACACTTAGCATAGCTATGCAGTAACAGTTTAGCAGAATTACTATGACCTGTTAAAGCAGAAAGCTATGGAACACCTGAGCAATACGTATTGGGAACATGTATTAGCAGTTAGCTGGACATGTTAGCAGATACTATGACTTAGCAGATAGCTATGAAATGTTAGCAGATAGCTATGGACCTGTTAGACAGATAGCTATACATGTTAGAGATAGTATGAACCTGTTAGCAGATAGCTATGACATGTTAGCAGATACTATGAGACATGTTAGCATAGCTATGGGACCTGTAAATAGCTATGGAATGTTAGCAGATATTATGAGACCTGTTAACGATAGCTATGACTGTTAGCGACAGCTATGACGCTATACTTTTCATATCGTCCTAAATATCAATCCAAAAATCATATGGCACCTAAAAATCCATATGTTCGATCTCTAGAGGAGGAGGGGAGGAGGAGGAGAGGAGGGGGAGGGAGGAGAGGAGGAGAGGAGGAGGAGAGGAGGAGGGAGAGAGGAGGAGGAGGAGGAGGAGGATGAGGAGGAGGGGGATAGGGGAGGAGGATGAGGGAGGTCCATATAGAACTTGATTGATGGATATCTGTGGTCTACAAGGACAGATGTCTCTAATACTGCTACAGACACACAACGATCGTCCACTGGAACTCAATACCCCCAAACCTGGCAACAAGAGATGGACATAATGGAGTACAGTAACCCACACACTTTTAAACACACACACACACACTTAAACACACACACACACACACACAGAGGTAAAAAGGAAAGCAAATACGAGAAAACACTTTATTTCTACGCTAAATCATATTATCACTGTCTAGAACCCACTTTGTCTCGGAGACACAATCACTGAGAAACTTCCGCTCCTCCAATCTCACTTCCCCCCCCCCCCCCCCCCCCCCCCCCCCCCCGCACAGAAAAGGGCGGAAAAACTGTCACTTGGCTGTAAATAAATCCAGACCGGCGCCGGAACAAGAACACATTTAGGGTGACATCCTTTCACCGTAAAAGTGTCTGACAAATGTCTAGCAGACGTCTTGCCTCAGCTGTAGGCAACCAAGCCTCGAAATTCAATTCAACGCTCTTCAAACAAACTCCATCTGCTTGGTCCAAATGGAGAAAATTAGGGCCAATATTCTTAGCTGTCCGTCCCAATAGAAGACTGTGTGTTCCAAATGCTCCCCCTTTTTCCCTTTACAGTGGACTACGTCCTATGGGCTCTGGTCAAAAGTAGTGCACTATAATAGGGAATAGGGTTCTATAGGGCCCTGGTCTAATGTAGTGCACTATATAGGGAACAGGGTTCTATAGGGCCCTGGTCAAAAGTAGTACACTATATAGGGAATAGGGTTCTATAGGGCTCTGGTCTAAAGTAGTGCACTATATATAGGGAATAGGGTTCTATAGGGCCCTGGTCTAAAGTAGTGTACTATATAGGGAATAGGGTGCCATTTGGGACGCAATTCTCTTCACTCTTAATCTTTATCAGCAGTGTGGACAGGAGAGACCAGATATCTGGAGATTTATCTTATTCTCAGTCTAGTTGAGGATCTGATCTTGTATTTTCCCCAGGAGGTTGAAGCCTGGTAACTTTAAGTAAGACATCAGAACAGAAGCCTCAGAAGAGACAGGCAGCTAGCTAGCACTCTGCTCCTCTGTGTCTGTCTGTTTGACTGTCTGCCTGTGACGTCTCACTTTCCCCTTAAAATAGGCCAAATAGAATCTCTCTGTCTGGGGATGAAGAAAAACACAACACTGAGAGAGAGCAGAGGGAGATTGAGGGAGACGAGGAGAGGAGAGAGAGAGAGAGAGAGAGAGAGATGAGAGACGAGAGAAGGAGGAAGAGAGAGAGCAGGAGAGAGAGAGAGAGGGAAAGGAAGAGAGAGGAGAGAGAGGGAGGAGAAAGAGCAGAGGGAGGACAGAGAGAGAGAGAGAGGGAGAGAGAGAGAGAGCGACGAGAGGAGAGCGAGAGGAGGAAAGAGAGAGGAGAGGAAAGAGAGAGGGAGAAAGAGAGAGGGGAGAGAGTAGAGAGGAGAGAGAGGAGAGCGAGAGACGAGGAAGAGAGAGAGAAAAGAGAGAGGTGGAAAGAGAGAGGGGAAAGAGAGAGAGAGAGAGGAGAGGGAGAGAGAAAGAGAGGAGAGGAGAAAGAGAGAGAGAGTGGAGAGGAGAGAGAGCAGAGAGCGAGGAGAGAGAGAAGAGAGAGAGTGAGAGCGAGGAGAGCGAGAGAGAGAGACAGAGAGAGACAGAAAGAGACGAGAGAACCCAGCCAGATACAGACTGTAATGTGTCAGAGCACTCAGAGATCACAGGAGTTCTGTTTGAAGCGTCTGCCAGTCAGGTGTGTGTGTGTGTGTGTGTGTGTGTGTGTGTGTGTGTTTTGTGTGTGTGTTGTGTGTTTTTGTTGTGTGTGTGTTGTGTGTGTGTGTGTGTGTGTGTGTGTGTGTGTGTGTGTGTGTGTGTGTTAGTGTGTGTGTGTGTGTGGTGTGTGTTGTGTGTGTGTCTGTGTGTGTCTGTGTGTGTGTACTCATAATGTGTGTCGTGTGTGTCGTGTGGCTGTGTGTGTGTGTGTGTGTGCGTGTGTGTGGTGCTGCTGCTGTGTCTGTGCTGTTGTGTGTGTGTGTGTGTGTGTGTGTGTGTGTAGCAGTACCAGTCAGATCTGCAGCCTCAACCACCTGTACTGTTCACTAAGGAGGCTGTTTCAGAAAGGGAACCATTGACAAACAGCGGTGAAAAGTCATCACAACACATTGACTTATGTAGTTGTCGGGTGGCTAGAGGCTGAAGAGGTGGAGATAGACCGCTCATAGATGGATGAGAGTAAGACATCAACTGTTATTTGTGACTTSAGGAGAKAATCTTCAAATGGCACGTATCAACTAAATAAWACAAAAGCTAAAATTGACACACGCACATATATTACTATAAAATGCCTACATAGGCAATACAATGGTAAGTATCATGTAACGTCAGTCTACACGTCGCCCGCTGCGCTCATGTGGTCGAGCTGATACGATCAGTGATCYCAAGTCGTGATGTTTTCCAACGTCGTAGCTTCAGATTCAAGTCAAACCGGTGTCTTTATCMGTGTAGTTTACGGTAACGTCGCCTCTATATGTAACTAAATAACACTCACCTTGATTGGTGTGACTGGGGTCCGACAGGATACTTCTAACTAGCAGAAAGAACAGGCAATATTTCCTGTTGGATAACATCGCTACAATATCCATTGGTCTGTCCACACTGGTCGAATGAAAGAAAATACCCCCACAAAAAAAAATATATATATCCCAAAACGTTACGTTTATAATATCCTCAACAAACAAAAAAACTACTAACGGACAAACCGAGACCCGAACCAACGGTTCTGCTCGAGCTCTGCTGCCTTCCCGCCACACGGTGACGCAGAGAGACGCTGCGGACTGGACGCCATTGCGCGCGATGTTCGCCGACTTTATGCGATAGGCAAAAAGTTAAACGTAAAACTACACATCAGATTTAATAATAATAATAATAATCTTTCGACGACGAGACGGGTTTTTGTCCAGGAACAACAGCTTTACAGTCTTTAGTTCATCTCTTTAAAAAAATAACAATGTTATCCTCTTTTCCTCGATCGATTTCGATTTAGTCACCCAACCTCTCCCCTGCGTGAGTTTTTTTTATTCAGCCTACCTATATTTTCCTTTCAATTATATATTTAATTATTATCTAGCACAAAGCGGATGCCGTTGTTTACGAAACTTGCTGAGGTCATAACAAAATATTTTGCCGGTACTGTTCCAACCGTCACCGGCAACAATCTGAACGGACTATACGATCTGAGGTCCAATGAAAAGCTGGAGCTCCTTGTTTCACGGCAGCGTCGTGCTCTGTGGTCCATGGCCTGGGAGAGAGGGAGAGAGAGGGAGAGAGGGAGAGATCGATAAAGAGATCGATAAAGAGACGGAGAGAGAGATGGGCAATAGAGGGTGTCTGATCCGCTCTCCGCAGATAGAAAGGATCCAATGCCCCGTTTCACGCCACAGTCTGACTCTGAGTGAAAATCCAACTTTAAAGTCCTTACCTCCCTCCTTATGCTTCAGTGTAGGTTACCAACCCCCCTCTGGTTTTTAACTTCATGTCAAAATAATCTGCACATGTAAATCTGTCATTGATTGTGGGAGAGAGGGACAGACGGACAGACGGACAGACAGACAGACAGACAGACGTATCTTTCTTTTTAAAAGGCCTTTTTAGATACAAACAAATCCAATCCTACTACTGCCTACAGACAAATACACACACAGACACACACATCATATTGATCAGGCTGGAATTTTTAGAGGGGGAAACCAGCAGTCTATATCACCATATCTCCTTCCTGTAGGGTTCATCCCATTCCCCAACGTAGTGCACTACTTTTGACCCGGTGAATAGCAGAATAGGGTGCCTTTTTTGGGGGGGAGGCGCTCCTTAGAGGACAACCAGCAGCAGCAGTCTATTAGGGAGGAATCTGTTTCCTGTTATAATAGCGCCATTAGATGACGACTAGAAGGAACCGTAACGAGTCTGTAGCAGGTCGCGGCTCTAGGGGATCTGACTGCTGGACAGGAAGTCAGGTAACTGGAGAGCTGATGGAGGAATTACGTGACGGGTATATATACCCGAGGCATATTTTGGTGTAGATAGCCCTACCTGTGATAACGCACAATTATCACACAGAGCGTTCTGCTCAATGAGCTACAATGGATGCGGTAATGCTGTTCTTTTTTTTGTTTTGAGAGTTTTACCTAATCATAAATCAGATTCAAGTATCTTGGATGAAATGTCATTTATAGCTGTTAATATAGTCTCCCTTGGCCGATCCTTCAAACCTCTGTCTGGTCTATCTCCTACTGCATCTTTAAAAGACCTCGTTTTGTTTGGTCCCATCTCCGTAGCTTGAGAACATGAAAGAGCGTTTAGTTTGACCAGCGCTAGAGCGTCAGCACAGCCTCTTGCGCACGAGAGGTGACAGAGAGAGGATGGACAAAAAGCTCCATTTCAGTTTCTCTCTTCTAACCGACATCTTAAGTTTATATCACAGAGATGACCAGAGCCTCCTCAAAACATGAACTTTTAGGAGAGAAACATGTGAAAAGGACAAGAACGCTTCACAGAATACATGGATGAATTGCTACAAACAAGCCATGTACAGCCAACAGCCAGCCTCAGCCAGCCAACAGCGTAGCAGCCCAGGCTAGCCACCAACCAGGTAGCCAGCCAACCAGCCAAGCAACCAGGTAGCCAGCCAGCTAGCCAGCCGCCGTAGGCCAACCAACGCAAGCCAGCCAACAACGGTACAGCACAGCTCCAGCAGACAGTAGCACGGACGACACGAACCAGGTAGCCAGCCAGCAGCCAGCCAGCCAGGTAGCCAGCGGTACTCAGCCACGAACCAGGTAGCCAGCCAGCTAGGCCAGCCAGGGCAGCCAGCCCACCATCCAGTAGTCCAGCCATGCTAGCCAGCCAGGCAGGCAGCCAACCATCCAGGTAGCCAGCCGCTAGCCGCAGCCAGGAGCAGCAACCCCACCAGCCACACCACCGCAGTTAGCCCTCAGTTTAGCTAACCGGCACAGCAATCCACACGGCAGCCACCGGCAGCCACCCAGCCACATGCCAGCCAACCGCCATGTCGCAGCCAGCCAGCCAGTTCAGCCAGCCAGACCAGCCAGCCAGTTCAACTCACCCCTGGATAAAATAACAGATCCCAGAGGAATTTGTAAAGAACAATTCCGGACAGGTGCTATCTCTAAATACTTCCAATGAAGTTCAGTAAACACAAGCAAGGTGATGGCAGAAGTCAACTACACGGAAATATGTGGCCATGAAACTACTGACTCTCATCCTCAATTGGGTTGTGTTTTATTCTCAGTAGTCTAAATTTGCCACACAGATGGCGGGGCTGGCATTGTCAGCCACAATGGAACAGCTCCCGAGCATTCACTGCTTGGAAGGAGAAACGCTGGGTGTGTGTGTGGTGTTTGTGTGTGTGTGTGTGTGGTGTGTGTGTGTTGCGTGTGTGTGTGTTGGACCTAACGCGTGTTCCTTGTGTCGCCTGTTGCTTCGTGTGTTTAAATGAATGTCAGATTAACTTTCATTAGTCCCTCTCTGTCGGCCCGACACCCTAAACTGCTGCCTTGTAAGTCTGCTCTGATAACAACAGCTAAATGTTTAAGCTCGCATGCCCGGTCTCGATCCCGGTTCCATCCCGGTCTCATCCCCGTCTCCGGATAATGAGACCGGGTGAAAATCGCTAAAATGTCATTGTGCCTCGTCTCGTGGCGGGAATAAGCGGCCACTGGGAACAAAGCCTTCTGACACAATGAGGATATCTTTGGGTTTGGCGGACACCCGTACCCACCCTCCCCGCCTTCCACCTCATGACTTCCCTGGTACCCCTACCCTCCATACTCCTGGTACCCTACCCTCCATGACTACCTGGTACCCCCTACCCTCCATGATCTGGTACGTCCCCCACCCTCCATGATCCTGGTACCCCCTACCGCTCACATGACTCCTGGTACCAACCCCTACCCTCCATGGACTTTCCTGAGTCACCCTCTACCTCCATGACTTCCTGGTACCAGGGTTCTACTCATGACTCCTGGTACCCCTACCCTCCATGACTCCTGGTACCCCCTAACCCTCCATGACTCCTGGCCACCCTACCTCATGACTCTGGTACGACCACTAACCTCCATGACTCCTGGCCGGGGCTCATGACTCCTGTACCGCCCTAACCCTCCATTGACTCCTTGTACATTCCTCCCTCCTCCATCGATCCTGGTACCCCCCTACCCTCATGACTCCTGGTACCCCCTACCTCCATGACTCCTGGCTGACCTTCCCTACCCTCCATGATCCTGGTACGCCCGTCACCCTGCATGAAACTCCTTGGTACCGCCCTACCCTCATGACTCACTGGTACCCCCTACCCTCCAGACTCCTTGGTACCCCTACCCTCCTGACTCCTGGTTACCTTACCTCGACTCGAGTTCCCCTACCCTCCATAACTCCGTGTTGCCCCCTACCCCTCACTAAGCTCCTGGTCCGACCCCCCTACCTCCATGACTTCTGGTACCCCCTACCCTCCATGACTCCCTGATACCCCCTACCTCCCATGTTCCTGGTGCCCCCTATCCCTCCATGATCCTGGTACCGTCCTACCCCTCCATGACTCCTGGTTACCCCTACCCTCCATGACTCCTGGTGCCCCCCCTACCTCCATGACTCCTGGTACCCCTACCTCCATGACTCCTGGTAGCCCCTACCCTCCATGACTCCTGGTTACCCCTACCTCCATGACTCCTGGTGCCCCCTACCCTCCATACTCCTGGTGCCCCCCTACCCCATACTCGGTCCTATGACTCCTCGGATACCCCCTACCCTCCCTTACTCCTGGGACCCCTACCCTCCATGACTCCTGGTGCCCCCTACCCTCCATGACTCCTGGTCCCCTACCCTCCATGACTCCTGGTACCCCTACCCTCCCCACCCCATGACTTCCTGGTGCCCCCTACCCTCCATGACTCCTGGTCCCCCCCTACCCTCCATGACTCCTGGTGCCCTACCTCCATGACTCCCTGGTACCACCCTACCCTCCAATGCTCCTGGTGCCCCTACCCTCATACTCCTGGTACCCCTACCCTCCATGACTCCTGGTGCCCCCCTACCCTCCATGACTCCTGGTAGCCCCTACCTCCTGACTCTGGTCTACCTGCCATACTCCTGGTCCCTACCTCCATGACTCTGGTGCCCCTTACCCTCCATAACTCCTGGTGCCCCCCTACCCTCCATGACTCTGGTGCCCCCCTACACCTCCATGGACTCCTGTGCCCCTACCCTCCCATGACTCCTGGTCGCCCCTACCTCATAGACTCCTGGTGCCCCCTACCCTCCATGACTCCTTGGTGCCCTACCCTCCATGACTCCTGGTGCCCCCTACCCTCCATGGACTCCTGGTCCCCTTACCCTCCATGACTTCCTGGTGCCCCCTACCCTCCATGACTCCTGGTGCCCCCCTACCCTCCATGACTCCTGGTACCCCTACCCTCCATGACTTCTCCTGGTGCCTACCCTCCATGACTCCTGTGCCCCTACCTCATGACTCCTGGTCCCCCTACCCTCCATGACTCCTGGTGCCCCTACCCTCCATGACTCTGTCCCCTTACCCTCCATGACTCCTGGTACCCCTACCCTCCATGACTTCCTGGTGCCCTACCCTCCATGACTCCTGGTACCCCTACCTCCATGACTCCTGGTCCCACACCCTCCATGGACTCCTGGTACGCCCCCCTACCCTCCATGACTCCTGGTCCCCCTACCCTCCATGCTCCTGGTGCCCCCTACCCTCCTGACTCCTGGTACCCCTACCTCCATGACTCCTGGTACCGCCCCCTACCCTCCCCCTGACTCCTGGTTACCCCTACCCTCCATGACTCCTGGCTACCCCTACCCTCCATGTAACTCTGGTGCCCCTACCCTCCATGACTCCTGGTACCCCCTACCCTCCATGACTCCTGGCCCCGCACTTGTACCCTCCATGACTCCTGGTACCCCCTACCCTCCATGACTCCTGGTGCCCCTACCCTCCATGCTCCTGGTCCCCTAACCTCCATGACTCCGGTGCCCCCCTACCCTCCATGACTCCTGGTACCCCTACCCTCCATGACTCCTGGTGCCCCCACTACCTCCATGACTCCTGGTCTGCCCTACCCTCCATGACTCCTGGTGCCCCTACCCTCCATGACTCCTGGTGCCCTACCCTCCATGACTCCTGTGCCCCCTACCCTCCTGACTCCTGGTGCCCTACCTCCATGATTCTGGTAGCCCCTACCCTCCATGACTCCTGTGCCCCCTACCCTCCATGACTCCTGGCCCCCTTACCCTCCATGACTCCTGGTGCCCCCTACCTCCATGACTCCTTGTGCCCCTACCCTCATGACTCCTGGTACCCTACCCTCCATGACTCCTGGTCCCGCCACCTACCCTCCATGACTCCTGGTGCCCCTACACCTCCATGACTCCTGGTGCCCCCTACCCTCCATGACTCCTGGTCTACCCCTACCCTCCATGACTCCTGGTGCCCCCTACCCTCCATGACTCCTGTGCCCCCCTACCCTCCATGACTCTGGTACCCTACCTCCATGACTCCTGGTGCCCCCTACCTCCATGAGCTCCTGGTGCCCCCTACCCTCACTGCGTCGTCTACCGATGACCTGCCCCTACCCTCCATGACTCCTGGTACCCCTACCCTCCATGACTCCTGGTACGCCCTACCCTCCATGACTCCTGGTACCACCCTAACCTCCTGAACTCTGGTCCCCTACCCTCCATAGACTCCTGTTGTCCCTACCCTCCATGACTCCTGGTACCTCCCTACCCTCCATCGATCCTGGTGACCCCCTACCCTCCATGACTCCTGGTACCCCCCCTACTCCATGACTCCTGGTACCTACCCCCATGACTCCTGGTGCCCCTACCTCCATGACTTCCTGGTCCCCCCCTACCTCCATGACTCCTGGTCCCCCTACCTCCATGACTCCTGGTGACCCCCTACCCTCCATCTGACTTCCTGGTACACCTACCCTCCATGACTCCTGGTACCCTCCATCACTCCTGACTACCCTCCATGACTCCTGGTAGCCCCTACCCTCCATGACTTTCCTCCGACCGTGCCCCTACCTCATGACTCCTGGTCCCCCTCCATGACTCCTGTGGTCCTACCTCCATGACTCCTGGTGCCCCTACCCTCCATGACTCTGGTGCCCCTACCTCCATGAATCTGGTCCCGGCTCACCCCTCCTATGAACTCCTGGGTACC
>NW_019943505.1:29053-107046 GCF_002910315.2 Salvelinus sp. IW2-2015
CTTTTTGATACCCATACGAGAATCAACCACATTCACTTTTGAGAGATTGGACAACCCAAATCTGGTCTATGAGATACGGACAACAGTATTCCTGGGCCTGTGGTTTAGAATTGTCATAACTAGTCGAAAGATCCATCAGTTTGTCTCTGTTGAGTGGTTTGTCCTTGGACCAAGATCAACTGTAATTTCGGGATGTTCCTCACAAGGTTTCCGGTTATTTAGGCACCACTATTGATTTATGTTTCGTACTAATTATATTTTATCCTTTGGGGTGCTCATTTCGAAAACAGTAAAATGTTAACTCTTCACTGCTATGCGGATGACAACAGCTGTACAGTTTCAATGAAACATGGTGAAGCCCAAAAATTGCCCTCGCGTAGAAGCCCTGTGTTTCAGACATAAAGGAGTCGATGGCTGCAAAACTTTCTACTTTTAAACTCGGACAAAACAGAGATGCTTGTTCTAGTCCAAAGAAACAAAGAGATCTTCTGTTGAATCTGGACAATTAATCTTTGATGGTTTGTTACAGTCGTTCAAAAAAAACTGTAAGGACTCGGCGTTACTTCTGGACCTGACTCTTTATGACGAACATATCAAGACTGTTCAACGACAACTTTTTGTTCCATTCTACGTAAACATTGCAAAAAATCAGAAAACTTGTCCAAAAATGTATGCAAGAAAAATTAATCCATGCTATTGTGTATTACTGGAGACACTATTAATCTACTTTCCCGGGATACCCGGATAAAGCACTAAATAAACTTCAGTTTAGTGCCTAAATTACGCTAGCTAGATCTTGACTAGAACTAAACATTTGATAGTTACCCAGTGCTAGCCTCCCTACACTAGGCATTCCTGTTAAGGTAAGGGCTGATTTCAAGGTTTACTGCTAACCTACAAACATACATGGGCTTAGCTCTTCAACCCTATCTTTCCCGAATTGGTCCGTGCCGTACTAACCTACACATACGCTACGTACACAAGACGCAGGCCTTTATTTCAGATTTTTAAGCAAACAGCATGGAGGCAGGGCTTTCTCCTATACGAAGCCCCAATTTTATGGAATGGTCTGCCTAAACCCAGTGAGAGGATGCAGACTTCCGGCTCTCAACCTTTAAGTCTTTACTGAAGACTCATATCTTCAGTAGGTCATATGATTGAGTGTAGTCTGCCCAGGAGTGTGAAAGGGTGAACGAAAGGCTCTAGGAGCAACAACAACGCCTTTTCTGTTCTCTGCCTGGCCGGTTCCCCCTCTCTTCACTGGATCTCCTTGCCTCTAACCTATTACAGGGGCTGAGTTCACTGGCTTATGGTGCTTTCCATGCCGTCCTAAGGTGCGCATTGTGGTTGAGTCCACTTGACACGTGATCTCCGTTGGGTTGAACGCCCCCACCTGCTGCAAATGAGAACGGTTCTCAGTCAACTTACCTGGTCAAATATAACGGCATAACACAAAATAAAAAAAATAAAAAAAGAATTCTTCTACGTGGTGTGGCGGCTGTGTTTTCGGGCAAAGTGTGGTGGGGTTATATCCCTGCCTGTCTGCCGTGTCCGGCGGTCTCATCGGATGGGGCCACAGTGTCTCCTGACCCCCTCCTGTGTCAGCGTCCAGTATTTATGCTGCAGTAGTTTTGTGTCGGGGGCGCTAGGGTCAGTCTGTTATATCTGGAGTACTTCTCCCGTCTTATCCGTGTCCTGTGTGAATTTAAGTATGCTCTCTCTAATTCTCTTCTCTCTTGCTTTCTTTCCTCTCTCGGAGGACCTGAGCCCTAGGACCATGCCTCAGACTACCTGGCATGATGACTCTTTGCTGTCCCCAGTCCACCTGGCCGTGCTGCTGCTCCAGTTTTCCAACTATGGAGCCTGACACCGTTCACCGGACGTGCTACCTGTCCCAGACCTGCTGTTTTCAACTCTCTAGAGACACAGTCAGGACGCGGTAGAAATACTCTTATTGATCACCTATGAAACGCCAACTGACATTTACTCTTGAGGTGCTGACTTGTTGCACCCTCGACAAACTATGCGATTGTTATTATTTGACCATGCTGACATTTATGAACATTTGAACAGCCTTGGCCATGTTCTGTTATAATCTCTACCCGCACAGCCAGAAGAGGACTGGCCACCCCTCATGCCTTGGTTCCTCTCTAGGTTTCGGCCTTTCTAGGGAGTTTTTCCTAGCCACCGTGCTTCATACACTCCATTGCTTGCGTTGGGGTTTTAGGCTGTGTTTCTGTACAGCACTTTGAGATATCAGCTGATGTAAGAAGGGCTTATATAATACATTTGATTAGAGAGAGAGAGAGAGAGAAGGAGAGAGAGAGAGGAGAGAGAGAGAGAGAGAGAGAGAGAGAGAGAGAAGAGAGAGAGGAGAGAGAGAGAGAGAGAGAGAGAGAGAGAGAGAGAGAGAGAGAGAGAGAGAGAGAGAAGAGAGAGAGAAGACACAGACAGACGAGACACACAGAGAGACACACAGAGAGACAAACACAGAAAGAGAGAGAGAGAGACGAGAGAGAGAGAGAGAGAGAGAGAGAGAGAGAGAGAGAGAGAGAGAGAGAGAGAGAGAGAGAGAGAGAGAGAGAGAGAAGAGAGAGAGAGAGAGAGAGAGAGAGAGAGAGAGAAAGCGAGAGAGAGAGAGAGAGAGAGAGAGAGACAAAGGAGAGCAGAGAGAGCAGAGAGAACACAGAGAGACAACACAGAGACGACCACAGAGACACACATGAGCAAGACAGAGACCACAAAACAGAACACACCGACACAGAGAGAAGAGAGAGCAGAGAGCAGAGCAGAGACAGAGACAGAGAGAACCAGAGAGAGGGTGGGGGGAGAGAGAGACAGAGACGACAGGAGAGACAAAAAAAGAGAGAGAAGAGAGACAGAGGACACGAGAGAGAGAGAGAGAGAAGAAGAGAGGAGAGAGAGAAGAAGGAAGAAAAGAAGAACCAAAGCAAACGATGAATAATAAAGCAACATATAATTAGAAAAAAGAGAAAAAAGAAAGGCACAGAAGAAAAGCAAAAAGAAAAAAAAGAAAAATAAAATAGAGAGGAGAAAAAAAAAAAAAAATATAAGAAAAAGAGAAAGAGAAAAAGAAAAAGAGAGAAAGACAAAATAACAACAGAATAGGGAAGAACCAAAACATATATAAATCGCAACCTCAAGCAAGAGAGAGAGGAGAGAAGAAGAGAGAGAAGAGACAGAGAGAGAGAGGGAAACAAGGAAAGGAAGAGAGAGACCAGGAAGAGGAGAGAGAGAGAGAGAGAGAGAGAGAGAGAGAGAGAGAGAGATAGAGAGAATAGAGAGAGAGGTTGCATTGTTAGTGTTACTAAAAGAGAGAATGCACATATGAGTCATGACAACAGGCATATGTTAGCTTCCTAGAAACCTCAACCAACCATACGTCAGGTGGAGAGTGCATTACATGTGAAAATGCCCAACGAGGAAAGAGACGGAGAGAATTAGGGTAAAACAGAAACAAAGAGAAGTTTAAATGAAATGTGACAGGTTTGGAACAGAGAGAACAAGAGTAAGTTGAAACTGCTGGAACAGGCAAATGAAAGTTGGTTTGATCAGCTTTGATGCATCTACAGTGTATCAAATGTCTAGTGGATGTCTGGTTTGCCTCTCCAACCCATATAGTTGGAGCCCAGAGTTGTTTCTGTTCAGGTCATCATGAAAAACTCCTGGGCTTACTTGTGGTATACAGATGCAGGATCTTAATTTTTTGCCAGTTTGTTCCAGCAGGAAAATTATTTTGCAGCAACAGGAAATGTGAATTATTATGTGGATTATAATTAATGGACATTTTTGTAGGGGTTGATGCATTTTTCATTAAGACAAATTAAGTCTGAAATTTCAAAGAGGAAATTACAAACTTTAGACGCCATTTTAAACCTAAAATACAGTAAAGTTTGCATTCCCAGCATCAAAAGAGCGATCAAATTACGATCCTACAAGTGCTAGACAGGCAGTATATTTAGGCTGTGCACATCGTTTATGTCAAAATCTTCATTATTCGCTGTTCAGCCCAGTATTTAGTCTGACAAAGCCACCTATACTGTCGCATACAGTACCTTCAGAAATTATTCACAGCCCTCGACTTTTTCCACATTTTGTTGTGTTACAGCCTGAATTTAAAAATGGATTAAATTGAAATTGTTGGTACTGGCCCACACACAATACCCCATACTGTCACGCTGGTATTATGTTTTTCAAAACTTTTGCTAATTAATATAAAATGAGAAGCTGAAATGTCTTGAGTCAACTAGTATTCAACTCTTTTGTCATGGCCTAAATAAGTTCAGGAGGTGTGTGCTTAACAAGTCACATAATAAGTTGCATGGACTCTGTGTGCAATAATAGTGTTTAAAGAATTGGTGGGTCCCCCCATGGGACGGTTGAGCTAATGTGGGCTAATGCTAATGTAGGCTAATGCTAATGTAGGCTAATGCTAATGTGGGCTAATGCTAATGTGGGCTAATGCTAATGTAGGCTAATGCTAATGTAGGCTAATGCGATTAGCATGAGGTTGTAAGTAACGAGACAATTTCCCAGGACATAGACATATCTGATATTGGCAKAAAGCTTACATTCTTGTTAATCCAACTGCACTGTCCAGTTTACAGTAGCTATTACAGTGAAAGGATGCCATGCTATTGCTTGAGAGGAGAGGGCACAGTTATGAACGTGAAAAGTTATTAATAAACCAATTAGGCACATTTGAGCAGGCTTGATACAAAATGTTGAACAGAAATGCAATTGTTCATTGGATCAGTGTAAAACTTTGCACATACACTGATGCCATCTAGTGGCCAAAATCTAAATTGCACCTGGGCTGAAATAATACATTATGGCCTTTCTCTTGCATTTCAAAGATGATGATACAACAAAAAAATACAATTGTATTATTTTTTACCAGATCTAATGTGTTATATTCTCCTACATTCATTTCACATTTCCACAAACTTCAAAGTGTTTCCTTTCAAATTGTATCAAGAATATGCATATCCTTGCTTCAGGTCCTGAGCTACAGGCAGTTAGATTTGGGTATGTCATTTTATGTGAAATTCAAAAAAAAGTGGCGGATCCTTAAGAGATTTGAACATGATATTTGGACGACTACCTCATATCTCCGCACATACAATTATCTGTAAGATCCCTCAGTCGAGCAGGGAATTTCAAACACAGATTCAAACACAAAGACCAGTAAGGTTTTCCAATGTCTCGCAAAAAGGGAAACTATGGGTAGATGTGAAAAATTACAAAAGCAGATATTGAATATCCCTTTGAGCATGGTGAAGTTATTAATTACACTTTGGATGGTGTATCTTTACACCCAGTCACTAAAAAGACTCAGTTACCGGGGAGGAAGGGAAACGCTCAAGGATTTCAATGGCCAATGGTGACTTTAAAACAGTTACAGAGTTTAATGGCTGTGATAAGAGAAGACTGAGGATGAATCACCAACGTTGTAGCTACTCAAAAATACTAACCTAAATGACAGAGTGAAAAAAAGTTAGCATCCTGTATGCAACAAGGCACTAATGTAATACTGCAAAATAATTGGCAAAGCAATTAACTTTTTGTCCTRAAAATAAAATGTTATGTTTGGGCCAAATCCAATAGAACACGTCACTGACTACCACTCTCCATATTTTCAAGAATAGTGGTGGCTGCATCATGTTATCGGTATGCTTGTAATCGTTAAGGACTGTGGAGTTTTTCAAAAGAAAAAAGAAAACGAATGGAGTGAAGCACAAGCAAAATCCTAGAGGAAAAGCTGGTTCAGTCTGCTTCCCACCAGACATTGGGAGATGAATTCACCGTTCAGCAGGACAGTAACCAGAACACAAGGCCAAACATCTAGAATGTTCCTGAGTGGCTGAGTTACACTTTTGACTTAAATCTTCTTGAAAATATATGACCTGAAATGGTTGTCTAGCGATGATCAAAAAGAATAATGGGCAAATGTTAWACAATCCAGGTGTGGAAAAGCTCTTAGAGACTTACCCAGAACCCCACAGCTGTAATCACTGCCAATGGTGCTTCAACAAAGTATTGACTCAGGGGTGTGAATACTTATGCAAATTAGATATTTCTGTATTTCCTTTTCAATAATTTTGCAAACATTTCTAAAAACAGGTTTTCACTTTGTCATTATGGGGTATTGTGTGTCGATGCGTGAGAGAAAATAGAGGAATAAGTCAGGGGGTATGAATACTTTCTGAATTATTACATACTACATAAATATACACTACATAACCAAACGTATGTGGACACCTCCTCGTCGAACATCTCATTCCAAAATAATGGGCATTAATATGGAGTTGGTCCCCCCTTTGCTGCTACAACAGCCTCCAGTCTTCTGGGAAGGCTTTCCACTAGATGTTGGAACAATGCTGTGGCGACTTGCTTCCATTCAGCCACATGATCATTAGTGAGGTCGGGCACTGATGTTGGGCGTTTAGGCCTGGCTCACAGTTGGCATTCCAATTCATCCCAAAGGTGTTCGATGGGGTTGATGTCAGGGCTCTGTGCAGGCTTGTCAAGTTTTTACACACTGATCTCAACAAACCCTTTCATTATGGACCTCKCTTTGTGCATGGAGGCATTGTCATGCTGAAACAGGAAAGGGCCTTCCCCAAACTGTWGCCAAAAAGTTGGAAGCACAGAATCATCTAGAATGTCTTTATATGCTGTAGCGTTAAGATTTTCCTTCACTGGAACTAAGAGGCTTAACACGATCCATGAAAAAACAGCCCCAGACCACCAGCTCCTCCACCAAACTTTACAGTTGGCAGTATGCATTCGGGCAGGTAGCATTCACCTGGCATCTGCCAAACCCAGATTTGTCTGTCGAACTCAATCAATCAATCAAGTTTATTTTATATAGCCCTTCGTACATCAGCTAATATCTCGAAGTGCTGTACAGAAACCCAGCCTAAAACCCCAAACAGCAAGCAATGCAGGTGTAGAAGAACTGCCAGATGGTGAAGCGGGTTTCGTCACTCCAGAGAACATGTTTCCACTTCTCCAGAGTCCAATGGTGGCAAGCTTCACACCACTCCAGCCGACGCTTGGCATTGCGCATGGTGATCTTAGACTTGTGTGCGGCTGCTCGACCATGGAAACCCATTTCATGAATCTCCTGACGAATAGTTATTGTGYTGTCGTTGCTTCCAGAGGCAGTTTGGAACTCGGTACTRRGTGTTGCAACTGAGGACAAACAATTGTTACGCACTACGCGCTTCAGCACTCGGCAGTTTCGTTCTGTGAACTGGTGTGGCCTACCACTTTGCGGCTGAGCCGTTGTTGCTCTTAGACGTTTCCACTTCACAATAACAACACTTATAGTTGACTGGGGCAGCTCTAGCAGGGCAGAAATTTGACGAACTGACTTGTTGGAAAGGTGGCATTCTACTGCAAATGTTTATCTATGGAAATTGAATGGCTGTGTGCTCGATTTTATACACCTGTCAGCAACAGGTGTGGCTAAAATAGCCGAATCCACTAATTTGAAGGGGTGTCCACATACTTTTGTATATACAGTTTGTTTCACATCACTTGTCCATTGTTGTGGTAGATGATGTCGAGGAATGGATGTAATGTAAATTGCTTCTCTCCAACAGAGAGCAGGACATAGTGTGTGTGTGTGCGTGTGTGCGTCTGTGCGTCTATGCTTGTGTGTGTGTGTGTGTGTGTGTGTAGGGCAGGATCTACTGATATACAGTGCCTTCGGAAAGTCTTCAGACCCCTTGACTTTTTCCACACTTTGATAGGTTACAGCCTTATTCTAAAATTGATTAAATWATTTTTTTTCGCCTCATCAATCTACAGTAAACAAAATACCCCATAATGACAAAGCAAAAACTATCATGACACAAGGCGAGACCCAGATGCAGACACAGGAGGCAGATGATTGGAGTCTTACAATGTTTAATAATCCAAAAGGAGTAGGCAAGAGAATGGTCGTGGACAGGCAAAAGGTCAAAACCAGATCAGAGTCCAGGAGGTACAGAGTGGCAGAAAGGCTTGTGGTCAAGGCAGGCAGAATGGTCAGGCTGTCGGGTACAGAGTCCAGAAACAGGCAAGGATCAAAACCGGGAGGACTAGAAAACAGAGAATAGAAAAGGCAGGAGTACGGGAAAAACACGCTGGTTGACTTGGACATACAAGACGAACTGGCACAGAGAGACAGGAAACACAGGGATAAATGCACTGGTACTGAGAGACAGGAAACACAGGGATAAATACACTGGTACAGAGAGACAGGAAACACAGGGATAAATACACTGGTACAGAGAGACAGGAAACACAGGGATAAATGCACTGGTACCGAGAGATAGGAAACACAGGGATAAATAACCTGGTACAGAGAGACAGGAAACACAGGGATAAATACACTGGCACAGAGAGACAGGAAACACAGGGATACACTGGGGAAAACAAGCGACACCTGGAGGGTGTGGAGACAATGACGAGGACAGGTGAAACTGATCAGGTTATGACAAAAACAGTTTTTTTTATTTATTTTTTATTAACAAATGAAATATAACATTTACATAAGTATTCAGACCCTTTACTTTGTTGAAGCACATTTGGCAGCGATTACAGCCGCGAGTCTTCTTGGGTATGACGCTACAAGCTTGGCACACCTATATTTGGGGAGTTTCTCACATTCTTCTCCGCAGATCCTCTCAAGCTCTGTCAAGTTGGATGGGGAGCGTTGCTGCACAGCTATTTTCAGGTCTCTCCAGAGATGTTCGATCGGGTTCAAGTCCGGGCTTTGGCTGGGCCACTCAAGGACATTCAGAGACTYATCTCTAAGCCATTCCTGCGYTGTCTTGGATGCATGCTTAGGGTTGTTGTCCTGTTGGAAGGTGGACCTCCGCCCCAGTCTGAAGTCCTGAGCGCTCTGGAGAAGGTTTTCATCAAGGATSTCTCTGTACTTTGCTCCGTTCATCTTTGCCTCGATCCTGACTAGTCTCCCAGTCCCTGCCGCAGAAAAACATCCCCACAGCATGATGCTGCCACCCCCATGCTTCACCGTAGGGATGGTGCAAGGTTTCCTACAGACGTGACGCTTGGCTTTCAAGCCAAAAAGTTCAATCTTGGTTTCATCAGACCAGAGAATCTTGTTTCTCATGGTCTGAGAGTCTTTAGGTGCCTGTTGGCAAACTCCAAGCGGGCTGTGATGTGCCTTTTACTGAGGAGTGGCTTCAATCTGGCACCTCTACCATAAAGACTTAATTGGTGGAGTGCTGCAGAGATGGGTGTCCTTCTGGAAGGTTGTCCCATCTCCACATAGGAACTCTGTCAGGGAGACCATYGGGTTCTTGGTCACCTCCCTGACAAAGGCCCTTCTCCCCCGATTGCTCAGTTTGGCCGGGCGGCCAGCTCTAGGAAKAGTCTTAGTCGTTCCAAACTTCTTCCATTTWAGAAAGGTGGAGGCCACTGTGTTCTTGGGGACCTTYAATGCTGCAGAAATGTTTTGGTAACCTTCCCCAGATCTGTGCCTCGACACAATCCTGTCTCGGAGCTCTATGGACAAWTCCTTCAACCTCATGGCTTGGTTTTTACTCTGACATCCACTGTCAACTGTGGGACCTTACATAGACATATGTGCCTTTCCAAATCATGCCCAGACAATTGCATTTTCCACAGGTGGACTCCAATCAAGTTGTAGAAACATCTCAAGGATGATCAATTGGAACAGGGTGTACCTGAGCAAAATGTATAGTCCCAAAGCAAAGGGTCTGAATACTTATGTGAATAAGCTATTTCTGTTTTTTATTTTTAATACAKTTGCAGAAATTTCTAAAAACCTGTTTTTGCTTTGTCGTTGTGGGGTATTGTGTTTAGATTGCTGAGGAAATTGTTGTATTTAATACATTTTTGAATAATGCTGTAACGTAACAAAATGAGTAAAAAGTAAAATGGTCTGAATACTTTCCGAAGGCTCTGTATGAGTCCCCGGGGGTTAAAATCACTCTGAGACACAGTGTCACAATGAGAGGAAAGAGAGTTAGAGACATAAAGGGCAAAATGAGATATAGCAAGAGAGCTCAGATATGTAGTAAAATATGGAGATATATGTACTGCATGTCTCCAGATATKGAGAAAAATATGGAGATATATGTAGTGTATATCTCCAGATATGGAGACAAATCCATTGCGTGGGGAGAAGAAGAATGCAAAAAGAGAGAGAATAGATAAATAGGGAGGGGAAGCTAAAGAGGGGGAAAGAGAGAAAGTGAGAGACAGAGTGCTAGAGAGAGAGAGGTTTTTATAGAACGAGGACAGATAGTGAAAGAGTTAGCAGAGAATAACAGTATTTCTCTCTCCAGTCCTTCGGCAGACTGTTGTTGAGATATAACAGATGTTACAGAGGCAATTACTGATATAACACCACAGCATAGACATACTCACCATGGGGGAGTGATCACGATAGCCTCTGCTCTCAGATAACAATATGACAATGTTTGAGTTAGCTGATGAACTACAATCAACCGTAACATCTTCTAACGACCTGTTTCGAGGCTTCAGTTTTGTGGTTTTGGTGTTATTGTCATGGAACATTTGGTGCCTCATAATTTGCTTTTTACAGAAATGTATTTCTGTGGCATTTCTCTTAGTGTGTGCATGTGCGCGTGCATGGGAGTGTGTGTGAGTGTGCTTGCGTATGTGTGTGTGTTGAGGGGCGTCCCTGTGAGCTAGAAGACTGATAATAGTGAGCTAACTCAAGTGGAAGAGGGAGAAAGAGGAAGGTTAGCTTTAGCCCTATGTTGTGAGCGCTGCAGTTTTCTGTGCTGGGGGTGTGCCTGTCCTCTGCCACTCAAGCATCTCACTCCAAAGCTCACTCACATTTCCTCTCAGTGCTGAGAGGGATTGTGATGGGGATCACTCAGTTATGAATAAAGAGCAGAGACAAATCTAGAATATGTGAACACACAGACAAAAAAAGGGGGGATTGCTTTGTAACAGAATTGGAGGGCAGAGATGTGGACAGAATCAGTACAGACATACTCATCTCCTTTCCTCTCTTTCAGGCTACATATGAGGATCTCTGTCAGACACAACAATATCAGGATCTCTATCAGACTCTTCCATATAAGAGTCTCTATCAGACTCTACAATATCTGGACCTCTGTCATACTCTTAAATATCAGGATCTCTGTCAGACTCTACAATGTCAGGATCTCGGTCAGACTCAACAAAATCAGGATCTCTGCCAGACTCTTCCATTTAAAAAATCTGTCAACTCTTCAATATCAGGATATATGTCAGTCTCTTCAATATCAGGATCTCTGTCAGTCTCTTCAATATCAGGATCTCTGATAGACTCTTCAACATCAGGATCTCTGTCAGACTTCATTTAAGGATATCTGTCAGACTTTACAATATCAGGATCTCTGTCAGCCTCTTCAATGTCAGGATCTCTTTCAGACTCTACAAAATCAGGATCTCTGTCAATCTCTACAATATCAAGATCTCTGTCAGACTCCATATAAGGATATCTGTCAGACACTATTCCATATCAGGATCTCTGTCAGTCTCTTCAGTGTCAGTATCTCTGTCAGACTCGTCCAAATCAGGATCTCTTGTCAGACCCTTCAAGAACAGGATCTCTGTCAGACCCTTCAATATCAGGATCTCTGTCAGACTCTTCAATATCAGGTTCTTTGCTAGCCTCTTCAATATTAGGATTTCTGTCAGACTCTTCAATATCAGGATCTCTGAAATACTCTTCCATATCAGGATCTCTGTCAGACTCTTCAATGTCAGGATCTCTTTCACACTCTACAAAATCAGGATCTCTGTCAGACTCTACAATATCAGGATCTCTGTCAGACTACATATCCAGATCTCTGTTAGACCCTTCAATATCAGGATCTCTATCAGACTCTACAATATCAGGATCTCAGTCAGACATTTCAATATCAGGATCTCTGTCAGACTCTTCAATATGAACATCTCTGTCAGACCCTTCAATATCAGGATCTCTTTCAGACTACAATATCAAGATCANTTCAATATCAGGATCTCTGTCAGACTCTTCAATATGAACATCTCTGTCAGACCCTTCAATATCAGGATCTCTTTCAGACTACAATATCAAGATCAATGTCAGATACCTTAATATCAAGATATTTGTCCGACTACAATATCAGGACCTCTGTCAGACCCTTCAAAATCAGGATCTCTGTCAGACTGTACAATGTCAAGATCTCTGTCAGTCTCTTCAATATCAAGATCTCTGTCAGAATCTTCAATATCAGGATCTCTGTCAGACCTTAATATTCCAGATCTCTGTCAGAATCTTCAATATCGGATCTCTGTCAGACATTTCAATATCATGATCTCTGTCAGACACTTCCATATCAGGATCTCTGTCAGAATCTACAATGTCAGAATCTCTGTCAGAATCTACAATATCAGGATCTCTGTCAGACTCTACAATATCCGGATCTCTGTCAGACTCTACAATATCAGGATCTCTGCCAGACTCTACAATATCCGGATCTCTGTCAGACTCTACAATATCAGGATCTCTGTCAAACTCTTACAATGTCAGGATCTCAGTCAGTCTCTTCAATGTCAGATCTCTGTCAGACTCTACAATGTTCAGGATCTCAGTCAGACTCTTCAACATCAGGAATTCTGTCAGACTCTTCAACATCAGGATCTCTGTCAGACTACAATATCAAGATCAATGTCAGACCCTTCAATATCATGATCTCTGTCAGACTGTCCAATGTCAAGATCTCAGTCAGTCTCTTCAATATCAAGATCTCTGTCGAATCTTCAATATCATGATCTCTGTCAGACTCTACAATATATTGATCTATGGCAGACTCTTCCATATAAGGTCTTCTGTCAGACTCTACAAATAGCAGGATATCTGTCAGACTATACAATGTCAGAATCTCTGTCAGACTCTACAATGTCAGGATCTCTTGTCAGACTCTTCATAATCAGGATCTCTGTCAGACTCAAAATATCAGGATCTCTGTCAAACTCTACAATGTCAGGATCTCAGTCAGTCTCTTCAATGTCAGGATCTCTGTCAGACTCTACAATGTCAGGATCTCTGTCAGACTCTTCAACATCAGGAATTCTGTCAGACTCTTCAACATCAGGATCTCTGTCAGACTCTTCAACATCAGGATCTCTGTAAGACTCTTCAACATCAGGATCTCTGTCAGACTCTTCAATATGAAGACCTCTGTCACACTCTTCAATATCAGGATCTCTTTCAGACTACAATATCAAGATCAATGTCAGACCATTCAATATCAGGATCTCTGTCAGACTGTACAATGTCAAGATCTCTATCAGAATCTTCAATATCAGGATCTCTGTCAGAATCTTCAATATCAGGATCTCTGTCAGACTCTTCAGTGTCAGGATCTCTGTCAGACTCCATTTCAGGATCTCTGTCAGACTCCATATCAAGGTCTCTGTCAGACTCTTCCATATCAGGATCTCTGTCAGACTCTTCCATATCAGGATCTCTGTCAGACTCTACAATATCATGATCTCTGTCAGACTCTACAATATATGGATCTATGGCAGACTCTTCCATATAAGGGTCTCTGTCAGACTCTACAATATCAGGATCTCTGTCAGACTCTACAATGTCAGGATCTCTGTCAGACTCTTCAATATCAGGATCTCTGTCACACTCTTCAATATCAGGATCACTGTCAGACTCTACAATATCATCAAATCAAATCAAATGTATTTATATAGCCCTTCTTACATCAGCTGATATCTCAACATGCTGTACAGAAACCCAGCCTAAAACCCCAAACAGCAAGCAATGGAGGTGTAGATCTCTGTCAGACACTCCATATCAGGATCTTTTTCAGACTCCTGTTATGACTCTCCTGTGAGGATCCAAAGATCAGGTTGCAATTGATCAGCGTCTGTAGAACCATCTCACCCGCAGAGGGGAGGAGGGATTGGTGTGGGGCTTTAATGACACCTCACGTTGATCGTAAATTGTAGGCAGCAGATGACTCCTTTTGTATTTCTAGTATTGGTGAATGGAATTACTTTGTTACAGACATTTTGCCGCCCAAAATCTCTAACGTCCCACATTTAAAACTGGGACAATACAGTTGAAGTCGGAAGTTTCCATACATTTAACCAAATACATTTAAACTCCGTTTTCACAATTCCTGACATTTAATCCGAGTAAAAATGCCCTGTCTTAGGTCAGTTAAGATCACCACTTTATTTTAGGAATGTGAAATGTCAGAATAATAGTAGAGAGAATTATTTATTTCAGCTTTTATTTCTTTCATCACATTCCCAGTGGGTCAGAAGTTTACATACACTCAATTAGTATTTGGTAGCATTGCCTTTAAATTGTTTAACTTGTGTCAAATGTTTTGCGTAGCCTTCCACAAGCATCTCACAATAAGTTAAGTGAATTTTGGCCCATTCCTCCTGACAGAGCTGGTGTAACTGAGTCAGGTTTGTAGGCCTCCTTGCTCGCACACACTTTTTCAGTTCAGCCCCCAAATGTTCTATAGAATTAAGGTCAGGGCTTTCTGATGGCCACTCCAATACCTTGACATTGTTGTCCTTAAACTATTTTGCCACAACTTTGGAAGTATGCTTGGGTCATTGTCCATTTGGAAGACCCATTTGCGACCAAGCTTAAACTTCATGACTGATGTCTTGAGAAGTTGCTTTAATATATCCACATAATTTTCCTACCTCATGATGCCATCTATTTTGTGATCTGTGAGCTGCTCTGACAGCTGGTGCTTAAAGCTAGTGTGGGAGATATGAGTCTCCAGCTTCAGTGATTTTTGCAGTTCGTTCCAGCAGAGAACTGGAAGGAAAGGCGGCCGAAGGAGGAATTGGCTTTGGGGGTGACCAGTGAATTATACCTGCTGGAGCGCGTCCTGCGGGTTGGTGCTGCTATGGTGACCAGTGAGCTGAGATAAGGCGGGGCTTTACCTAGTAACGACTTATGGACGACCTGGAGCCAGTGGGTTTGGCTATGGTTATGAAGCGAGGGCCAGCCAACGAGAGCATACAGGTCGCAGTGGTGGATAGTATATGGGGCTTTCGTGACAAAACGGATGGCACTGTGATAGACTGCATCCAATTTGCAGAGTAGAGTGTTGGAGGCTATTTTGTAAATGACATCGCCGAAGTCAAAGATCGGTAGGATGGTCAGTTTTACAAGGGCATGTTTAGCAGCATGAGTGAAGGATGCTTTATTGCAAAATAGGAAGCCGATTCTAGATTTAATTTTGGATTGAAGATGCCTAATGTGAGTCTGGAAGGAGAGTTTACAGTCTAACCAGACACCTAGGTATTTGTAGTTGTCCACATATTCTAAGTCAGAACCGTCCAGAGTAGTGATGCTGGACGGGTGGGTAGGTGTGGGCAGCGATCGGTTGAAGGGCATGCATTTAGTTTTGCTTTCATTTAAGAGCAGTTGGAGGCCACGGAAGGAGACTTGTATGGCATTGAAGCTCGTCTGGAGGTTAGTTAACACAGTGTCCAAAGAAGGGCCAGAAGTATACAGAATGGTGTCGTCTGCGTAGAGGTGGATCAGAGAATCACCAGCAGCAAGATCGACATCATTGATGTATACAGAGAAAAGAGTCGGCCTGAGGATTGAACCCTGTGGCACTTCCATAGAGACTGCCAGAGGTCCGGACAACAGGCCCTCCGATTTGACATACTGAACTCTGTCAGAGAAGTATTTGGTGAACCAGGTGAGGCAGTCATTTGAGAAACCCAGGCTGTTGAGTCTGCCAATAAGAATGTGGTGATTGACAGAGTCGAAAGCCTTGGCCAGGTCAATGAATACAGCTGCACAGTATTGTCTCTTATCGATGGCGGTTATGATGTCGTTTGGGACCTTGACCGTGGCTGAGGTGCACCCATGACCAGCTCGGAAACCAGATTGCATAGCGGAGAAGGTACGGTGGGATTCGAAATGTTCGGTAATCTGTTTGTTAACTTGGCTTTCGAAGACCTTAGAAAGGCAGGGTAGGATAGATATAGGTCTGTAGCAGTTTGGGTCTAGAGTGTCTCCCCCTTTGAAGAGGGGGATGACCGCGGCAGCTTTCCAATCTTTGGGGATCTCAGACGATACTAAAGAGAGGTGGAACAAGCTAGTAATAGGGGTTGCAACAATTTCGGCTGATAAATTTAGGACGAGAGGGTCCAGAAAGTCTAGCCCTGCTGATTTGTAGGGGTCCAGATTTTGCTGCTCTTTCAGAACATCAGCTATCTGGATTTGGGTGATAGAGAAATGGGGGAGGCTTGAGCAAGTTGCAGTGAGGGGTGCAGGGCTGTTGACCAGGGTAGGGGTAGGCAGGTGGAAAGCATGGCTGGCCGTAGAAAAATGCTTCTTGAAATTCTAGATTATCATAGATTTATCGGTGGTGACAGTGTTATCTAGCCTCGGTGCAGTGCGCAGCTGGGAGGAGGTGCTCTTATTCTCCATGAACTTTACAGTGTCCCAAAACTTTTTGGGGTTAGTGCTACAGGATGCAAAGTTCTGTTTGAAACAGCTAGCCTTTGCTTTCCTAACTGCCTGTGTATATTGGTTCCTAACTTCCCTGAAAAGTTGCATATCGCGGGGGCTATTCGATTCTAATGCAGTACGCCACAGGATGTTTCTGTGCTGGTCAAGGGAAGTCAGGTCTGGAGTGAACCAAGGGCTATATCTGTTCCTGGTTCTAAATTCTTTGAATGGGGCGTGCTTATTTAAGATGGTGAGGAAGGCACTTTTAAAGAGCAACCAGGCATCCTCTACTGACGGAATGAGGTCAAAATCATTCCACGATACCCGGGCCAGGTCGATTAGAAAGGTCTGCTCGCTGAAGTGTTTTAGGGAGCGTTTGACAGTGATGAGGGGTGGTCGCTTGACCGAAGACCCATTACGGACGCATGCAATGAGGCAGTGATTGCTGAGATCCTGGTTGAAGACAGCAGAGGCGTATTTGGAGGGCAGGTTGGTTAGGATGATATCTATGAGGGTGCCCGTGTTTACGGATTTGGGGTGTACCTGGTGGGTTCATTGATAATTTGTGTGAGATTGAGAGCATCAAGCTTAGATTGTAGGACGGCCGGGATGTTAATGCAACCGCTGTGTCAGATTTAAAAAAAACTTTACGGAAAAAGCAAATCATGCAATAATCTGAGACGGAGCTCAGAACAATAGCCAAATTAGCCACCATGTTGGGGTCAACAGAAACCAGAAAATACATGATAAATGTTTCCTTACCTTTGATGAACTTCATCAGAATGCAGTCCTAGGAATCGCAGGTCCACAATAAATGCTTGATTTGTTCGATAATGTCCGTTATTTATGTCCAATTAGCTACTTTGGTTAGCGCGTTAGCGGTAAACAATTCCAAAGTCACAAAGCGCATCCACTATAACGTGACGAAATGTCCAACAGTTCCGTAACAGTCAGTAGAAACATGTCAAACGATGTACTGAATCAATCTTTAGAATGTTGTTAACATACATCTTGAATAACGTTCCAACCGGAGAATTAGATTGACTTCAGAAGAGCGGTGGAACGGAGGTCCTCCTCATGTGAAGGCGCATGGTGAATGCGTGGTCACCTCATGGCAGTGATTACTAATTCCTGTCTCCTTCGGCCCCCCTTCACATTAGAGTCATCAGACAAAGTTCTATTGACTGTTGACATCTAGTGGAAGCCATAGGAAGTGATAACTCATCAATATCTCGCTGTAATTTCAATGAGAGCTTGGTTGAAAATCTGCCACCTCAGAAACAATTCAAACAGGAAGTGGAACTTCTCAGGTCTTTGCCTGCCATATGAGTTTTGTTATACTCACAGACATAATTCAAACAGTTTTAGAAACTTCAGAGTGTTTTCTATCCAATACGAATAATAATATGCATATATTAGCAACTAGGACTGAGGAGCAGGCAGTTTACTATGGGCACCTCTGTGTACCTTTCATCCAAGCTACTCAATACTGCCCCTGCATGTCTCAGTTTAGGTCACCTAACAGCACGAGCTCTGAAGATAGATAGGGGGCAATCCATTCGCATATGGTGTCCAGGGCATAGCTGGGGGCAGAAGGTGGTCTTGTTTCTGGAGAGGTGGATTTTTAAAAGTAGAAGCTCAAATTGTTTGGGCACAAACCTGGATAGTAAGACAGAACTCTGCAGGCTATCCCTGCAGTAGATTGCAACTCTGCCCCCTTTGGCAGTTTTATTTTGTCGCAAAATGTTATAGTTAGGGATGGACATTTCTGGGTTTTTGGTGGTCCCCCTAAGCCAGGATTCAGACACGGCTAGGACATCCGGGTTGGCAGAGTGTGCTAGGGTAGTGAATAGAACAAACTTAGGGAGGAGGCTTCTAATGTTAACATGCATGAAACCAAGGCTTTTACGGTACAAAAGTCAACAAATGAGAGCGCCTGGGGAGTGGAGATAGGCACTGCAGGGCCTGGATTAACCTCCACATCACCAGAGGAACAGAGGAGGAGTAGGATAAGGGTACGGCTAAAGGCTAAGAGAACTGGTCGTCTAGTACGTTCAGAAAAGAGAGTAAAAGGAGCAGATTTCTGGGCACGGTAGAATAGATTCAAGGCATAATGTACAGACAAAGGAATAGTAGGATGTGAATACAGTGTGGTAAACATGTGCATAGAGTGACGATGAAAGAGATATTGTCTCTAGAAATATAAGTTTAACCAGGTGATGTCACCGCATGTCTGGGAGGTGGAACTAAAGTGTTAGCTAAGGCGTATTGAGCAGGGCTAGAGGCTCTACAGTGAAATAAGGCAATAATTACTAACCAAAACAGCAATGGACAAGGCATATTGACGTTAGGGAGAGGCAAGTGATCATAGGAGTCCAGTGAGTGGCTTCAGGCAGCTAGCTGGCCGGGGCTTGCAAGCTAGCAGACGGGCCTTTGAGGGACGTCGCGACGGAAGAAAGTCTGTTGTGGCCCCCTCTTGCTGTGACGTCGGCAGACGGATCAGCAGGGCTCCGTGTGGTAAATCAGGCCAATTGCCAAAATAGGTATAGAGGCCAAAGAATTTGTCCGATGGGCCTCTTAAGCTAACAGTCCGATGTGCTCTAGACAGCTAGCGGGCCGCGGCTAGCAGGCTAGCAGATGGGCCTAATATGGCTAGCTCCAGGCTAATTGGTTCTTGCTTCGGGACAGAGATGTTAGCCAGGAGTGGCCACTCAGATAGCAGCTAGCTAGCTGCGATGATCCAGGTGAAGAAAAAAAAGGAAAAGGTTCAGAGCTTGCGGTAGGAATACGGAGATATGGAGAAAATAAGTCTTTGACTTTGTTCTGAACCATGATGCTGCCACCCCCGTACTTCACGTTTGGGATGGTGTTCTTCGGCTTGCAATCATCCCCCTTTTTCCTCCAAACATAACGATGGTCATTATGGCCAAACATTTCTATTATTGTTTACTCAGACCAGAGGACATTTCTCCAAAAGGTACGATCTTTGTCCCCATGTGCAGTCGTAAACCGTAGTCTGGCTTTTTATGGCGGGTTTGGAGCAGTGGCTTCTTCCTTGCTGAGCGGCCTTTCAGGTTATGTCAATATAGGACTCGTTTTACTGTGGTTATAGATACTTTTGTACCTGTTTCCTCCAGCATCTTCACAAGGTCCTTTGCTGTTGTTCTGGGATTGATTTGCACTTTTCGCACCAAAGTACGTTCATCTCTAGGAGACAGAACGCGTCTCCTTCCTGAGGAGTATGACGGATGCGTGGTCCCATGGTGTTTATACTTAGGTACTGTTGTTTGTACAGATGAATGTGGTACCTTCAGGCGTTTGAAAATTGCTCCCAAGGATGAACCAGACTTGTGGAGGTCTACAATTTTTTCACTGAGGTCTTGGCTGATTTCTTTTGATTTTCTGATGATGTCAAGCAAAGATGCACTGAGTTTGAAGGTAGGCCTTGAAATACATCCACAGGTACACCTCCAATTGACTCAAATGATGTCAATCAGCCTATCAGAAGCTTCTAAAGCCATGACATAATTTTCTGGAATTTTCCAAGCTGTTTAAAAGCACAGTCAAGTTAGCGTATGTAAACTTCTGACCCACTGGAATTGTGATACAGTGAATCATAAGTGAAATAATCTGTCTGTAAACAACTGTTGGAAAAATAACATGTACAAAGTAGATGTCCTAACTAACTTGCCAAAACTATAGTTTGTTAACAAGAAATKTGTGGAGTGGTTGAAAAACGAGTTTTAATGACTCCAACCTAAGTGTATGTAAACTTCCGACTTCAACATGCGAATGTGGGGAATAATCAAAGATGCAATATATTAAATATATGTATATTTCGTGATGTCATTAAAAATGGTATAAAAGTGATATAAAGAAAATATTGTAACTTCACACTGTGTATATCAGGTTAACATCCTTTACTTTGTGTAGGAAATATCAAGGATGAAGAGAATATTTTTGTTAAGATTGGAATGTCATTTCAGTTTTCTAATGAGATCATAGTTTTTGATGATGTTTTGCCCCGTAACTAGCCACGCCCGAGGGAGCTCAGAGACCATATCAGTATGACGGAAACACCCCTTTTTACCCAAGTGTATAAAAGACTGAGTTAAGAATTAACATGCCAGACTAGAAGGACCACAAGCTTCAGCTAGGTCTACATTGATCACGACCCTGAAAATCAACACGAGTTGGAGACGACGAACTAGCCTCTAACAATCAATGTTATGGTTGAGTATCTAAGAAAGTGAATTTAAGTAGGACCATCCGGTTATTCTCTTCAAATCATCATCGACTACACTGTTCTCATCACAGCTCTGGGGATCATCGACATGGCTGATTAGCTTTCAGAAGACCACTCTACCAGAACGAGTGAAAGTAAACACAGCCAATGAAGGAGAAGGACATTGTGACCTCTTGTGGACAATCAGAGTCTTACACTTTCAAACTAAGAAGAAGGCCCAATCGAACCCTTTCCATGAAGCAGAACCCTTTTCACGAAGGCCTGGGTCCAACAGAGATATCCTGTGTGTATCCTGTAATATTATTTAGTTTGTTAGTAAATAAATAATCAAATCAATTTGTGTTGTACAGAATGATCAGTAAGACTTGGGTTTGCTCAGATTCAAGAAGACTGCGACGTTCAGAATGAGACTGATATGAGGTAATGCTTAATAAGGGACTGTTATCGATATATAACTTAAATATATATTCCTGAGTTTAATTTGGTAGATGGTAACTCGTTAAACAACTTTTTCCGTGGTGCCCCAAATTCCTAATGAGTTAACCCTTTCTCGCCCCGGGGTTCTGCTAGCTTAACACCCACAACATTCCGCTGCCTTCGCAGAGCGCGAAATTCCAAAAATATTTTTTTGAAATATTTAACTTGCACACATTAACAAGTCCAATACAGCAAATGAAAGATAAACATCTTGTGAATCCAGCCAACATGTCCGATTTTTAAAATGTTTTACAGCGAAAACACAATATATATTTATGTTAGCTCACCACAATAGCCAAACACACAACGCTATTTATCCACCGCATGGGTAGCTTTCAAAAAACCGACAAAATATAGATATAATTAGTCACTAACCAAGAAACAACTTCATCAGATGACAGTCTTATAACATGTTACACAATACATTTATGTTTTGTTCGAAAAATGTGCATATTTGAGGTATAAATCATAGTTTTACATTGCAGCTACAATCACAAATAGCACCGAAGCAGCCAGAATAATTACAGAGAGCAACGTGAAATACATAAATACTCATCATAAAACATTTATGAAAAATACATGGTGTACAGCAAATGAAAGATAAACATCTTGTGAATCCAGCCAATACTTCTGATTTTTTAAGTGTTTTACAGTGAAAACACAATATAGAAATATATTAGCTTACCACAATAGCCAAACACACAAATGCATTTATTAGCAGCAAAAATAAGCGATCGCAAAAACCAGCAAAAGATATAAAATTAATCACTAACCTTGACCAACTTCATCAGATGACAGTCTTATAACATCAGGTTATACAATACACTTATGTTTTGTTCGAAAATGTGCATATTTAGAGCTGCAAACCGTGGTTATACATTGTGAATATGTAGCATCGATTCACCAAATTGTCCGGAGATATTTTGGACACTCACCTAATCTGACCAAAGAACTCATCATAAACTTTACAAAAAAATACATGTTGGATAGCAAATGAAAGATACACTAGTATCTTAATCTGGTAAAAATGTAACAAAGTAGGTCATTATTAAATAAATAACAGTCATCACATTAATGAAAATCACGTCACGACACTCCATATCACACTAATTAATAACTTGTTTATTTTCTGATATGAAGTGTCGTGACTTTCATTAAGTGATTGACTGTTATTTATTTAATAATTACCTACTATCTGTAAGCTGAACTGCAGTGAGAGATCAGGCACGTGCACAGATATAGGACTTCCTGAGCACCTGCACTATAGCCCTCCTATGAGAAATGTGCCCTTTCAGATTAGTGGCTTACTGTTCACCCACGACTGATTGGCCACGCACGACTACAACACCATAATTAAGTTTGCTGACGACACAACGGTGGTAGGCCTGATCACCGACAATGATGATACAGCCTACAGAGAGGTAGTCAGGGACATGGCAGTGTGGTGCCAAGACAAGAACCTCTTCCTCAACGTGAGCAAGGCAAAATAGCTGATTGTGGACTTCAGCCCTCATTCACATCGGCGGGGCTGTAGTGGAGCAGGTTGAGAGCTTCAAGTTCCTTGGTGTCCACATAACTAACAAATTGTCATGGTTCAAACACACACCAAGACAGTTGTGAAGAGGGCATGACAATGCCTATTCCCCCTCAGGAGACTGAAAAAAATTGGCATGGGTCCTCAGATCCTCAAAAAGTTATACAGCTGCACCATCGAGATCATCCTGACTGGTTGCATCACCGCTTGGTATGGCAACTGCTCGGCATCCGACCACAAGGTGTCATGTTTGCTCCCGCTCTTCCCTTCCCCTGGCGCTTGAGGGCGCCAGATTACCCTGCATCACACGCTCCTGCCATCCATCACCCACACCTGCCTTCTCTCGTCACTCGCATCAGCGTTAATGGACTCACCTGGACTCACTTATTACATGTTAATTTCCTCCCCTATATTTGTCTGTTCCCTTGCTCTGTTCCCTGCTGCTGCATTGATTGTTTCTTGTCTAAGTTTTTGTTTGCTGACGCTGTGCTTGTCTCGTTATATGTCCGTCATTTATTAAATGTTACTCCCCGTACCTGCTTCGTCTCTCCAGCGTCATTTTGCGTGACACAAGGCGCTACAGATCGTAATGCGTATGGCCCAGTACATCACTGGGGCCAAGCTTCCTGCCATCCAGGACCTCTTTACCAGGTGGTTTCAGAGGAAGGACCTAAAAATTGTCAAACACTCCAACCACCCTGGTCCTTGAGCTTCAATGCCATACAACACTCCTTCCGTGGCCTCCAACTGCTCTTAAACGCTAGTAAAACCAAATGCATGCTTTTCAACCGTTCGCTGCCCGCACCTGCCCGCCCGACTAGCATCACCACTCTGGACTGTTGTGACCTAGAATATGTAAATACCTAGGTGTCTGGCTAGACTGTAAACTCTCCTTCCAGACTCATATTAAACATCTCTAAGCCAAAATGAAATCTAGAATCGGCGTTCTATTTCGCAATAAAGCCTCCTTCACTCACGCCGCAAAACTTACCCTTGTAAAACTGACTATCCTACCGATCCTCGACTTTGGCGATGTCATCTACAAAATAGCTTCCAATACTCTACTCAGCAAACTGGATGCAGTCTATCACAGTGCCATCCGTTTTGTTACCAAATCACCTTATACCACCCACCACTGCGACCTGTACACTCTAGTCGGCTGGCCCTCGCTACATATTCGTCGCCAGACCCACTGGCTCCAGGTCATCTATAGGTCTATGCTAGGTAAAGCTCCGCCTTATCTCAGTTCACTGGTCACGAAAACAACACCCACCCGTAGCACACGTTCCATCAGGTGTATCTCACTGATCATCCCCAAAGCCAACACCTAATTTGGCCGCCTTTCCTTCCAGTTCTCTGCTGCCAGTGACTTGAATGAATTGCAAAAATCGCTAAAGCTGGAGACTAATATTTCCCTCACCAACTTTAAACATCAGCTATCTGAGCAGCTAACCGATCACTGCAGCTGTACATAGTCCATCTGTAAATAGCCCACCCAATGTACCTACCTCATCCCCATACTGTTTTTATTTACTTTTCTGCTCTTTTGCACACCAGTATCTCTACTTGCACATCATCATCTGCTCATTTATCACTCCAGTGTTAATCTGCTAAATATGTAATTACTCCTCATGCCTTTTGCACACACTGTATATAGACTTTCTTTTTTTTCTACTGTGTCATTGACTTGTTTATTGTGTTATTGGCTTGTTTATTGTTTATTCCATGTTTTTCCATGTGTAACTCTGTGTTGTTGCCTGTGTCACACTGCTTTGCTTTATCTTGGCCAGGTCGCAGTTGTAAATGAGAACTTTTTCTCAACTAGCCTACCTGGTTAAATAAAGGTGAAATAAAAAATAAATTAATAAAATAAATAGACTGATATCTCTGCTACCGCATGGCAAGTGGTCTAGGTCCAAAGTCTAGGTCCAAAAGGCTCCTTAACAGCTTCTATCTCCAAGTCATTAGACTGCTAAACAGTTAATAAAATGGCTACCCAGACTATTTGCAACGACCCTTTTTTTAAGCTGCTGCTACTCGCTGTTTATTATCTATGCATAATGACTTTACCCCTCACCTACATGTGCATATTACCTCAATGACCTCGACTAACCTCGGTACCGGTACCCCCTGTTTATAGCCTCGTTATTGTTATTTTATTGTGTTACTTTTTTTCTTGCTTTATTTTATTTATTTATTTAGTATAATTTTGGGGGGGAAATATTTTCTTACTTACTTTTTATGAAATTCTGCATTGTTGGTTAAGGGCTTGTAAGTAAGCATTTCACGGTAAGGTGCTGTATTCGGTGCATGTGACAAATACAATTTGATTTGATTACTAAGCTAACAAAATACAAAGTTGATTTAAAAAAATGCTAACAATAAACATTAAATCTATGAAATATTTACATATTTACAGGAGCTCTCTGCCTAAGTGACCTCACAGCGCCATGGCAACCACGGAACCAAAGGTATAACCCAATTAGTATTAGATAGAACGTCAGGGCCACACCTGCCTGTGGGGAAAACAATCTGTGGTTTCCTAGGTTTCACCATAGGCTCACAGCAAAAACATGACAATTTTCAAATGCAATTTTCTTGTTGTCTGCTTGTTTAAATACTTTACAAACGACATTTAAGAAACGTACAACATTTCAAAAAATTACTTTTCAGCATTGCCTGCTACTGAACGTTCTCACTACATAAAAAAATATATAATTGTAGGGCTTCCATAATGCCCCTTTTCATGACGGCGCTAGCTAGCTACCGACCGGAACATTACATTTTTCCACACACATAGTTATGTATAGCCTACTTGGACACCGGGCCCCAACATTTCCCACTCTCCCACGCTGACTAGCCTGAAGCCACAGGGATCTTCTCGCAGGCTCTATTTCCCTAACCTGGTTACATGTACAAAGAACAACACAGCAGCTTTTCGGCATGTTCTGTTATTTCTATATAACAAAAAATCTACAACAAAGTTGGCTTTTTTACAATGTGGGTCAATGGGAAAGAATGTTCATTTTCCCCCATTTGAGGGTGTGGTCGAGGGCATTGCTTCTTATGACACGAATACCGATTCAGAGAATATGCAACTATATGCAATTTCTTCCCTGGTTGCAGTCAAACACACATTGCAGCAGTCTGTGACACACACACACACACACACACACACACACACACACACAATTGCTTTTGGGGTATCTTTGTAATCTTCCACCATTTTTCCTCTGAATAGATACAGTAGATGGTCAGTAGCGTGAAGAAGCTTTATTGACATGAATGAACTGCTGTATTGACAACGCCATTGAAAATAACACAGCTTTATATGAATAATCCTGTACCAAGCCTGTATGGAATACAGATATTTTTATAGTACACTTTGTCCCCGTCTAAATCTATAATCAACTATAATAAACCTCTAATGACAGGATAGAACGGATCTCTGAGCCATGCAACAGAAGAGGATGAATGCTTAGCATTAGCTACCTTAGAAAATAATATACATTTTACATGACTACTTTTGCAGCAACATGCTATAATTTGAAGCAAAAAGAGAGGACCAAATAAAGTATGGGAGTCTTTGGGTAAACTGTGTTCATGGTGATTTCCTTGAAAGCCAAAACAAACATTTAAGAGGTTTTATAGCTATAAAAGGGAGAAATTTAGTTTTCAGAGCACTTTTCCAGTTTTCCAAGTGTTGCTTTAGGATAAAAAATGCAGGAATTTCTAACGGAGACAAAGAACACAGCTAATGCATTAAAGTGGCTGTGTGTGCTTGTGTGTGTGTGTGTGTGTGTTTCTCAGTGTGTCTGTGTGCAATGCGGCTGTTAAAGGCCCTATGTTTATCACTGCAGTATTAGACAGGAATATTTATGAACATTCCAGGGTCAACGTGTTTCAGATGGAAAATGAGCGGAATGGGGCAGTCATAACAACCCATGGTCACATGACTGGAATGACCTCCATGGTGACTGAGGAAGGTTCTCCTATAATCATCTTCATCAACATCAGCCTAATGTGCATGTGCGTACACACATTAAACACACACACACACACACACACACACACACACACACACACACACACACACACACACACACACACACACACACACACACACACACACACACACACACACACACACACACACAACATTTTGTCATGGAATATTTATAAGCCCATTCTTTAAAGGTGTAAACAGAATGCTCTCCTAGCATTCCTAGCAATTCAACACTGGAGTGATAGATGTGCAAAAGATGAATGTGCAAGTAGAGATACTGAGGTGCAAAGGAGCAAGATAAATAAATAAATACAGTATGAGGATGAGGATGATGTAGTTGGATAAGCTATTTACAGATTGGCTATGTACAGGTGCAGTGATCTGTGAGCTGCTCTGACAGCTGGTGCTTAAAGTTAGTGAGGGAGATATGAGTCTCCAACTTCAGTGATTTTTGCAGTTCGTTCCAGTCATTGGCAGCAGAGAACTGGAAGGAAAGGAGGAAGGAGGAATTGGCTTTGGGGGTGACCAGTGAAATATACCTGCTGGAGCGCGTGCTACGGGTGGGTGCTGCTATGGTGACCAGTGAGCTGAGATAAGGTGGGGCTTTACCTAGCAAAGACTTGTAGATGACCTGGAGCCAGTGGGTTTGGTGACGAGTATGAAGCGAGGGCCAGCCAACGAGAGCGTACAGGTCGCAGTGGTGGGTAGTATATAGGGCTTGGTGACAAAACGGATGGCACTGTAAGTGATTGTATGTGTGTGTTTGTATGTGGGTGTATGTGGGTGTGCGTATGCGTATGCGGGGAATGTTTGTAATTGTTAAAGAGGCGTTAACATGGGTAATGTTTTTGAGCCTACATACAGTGGTTCTTCCTATAAAAGGTTTGAGCTTATGCCGCGACTGTTTGTGGTAGGCCGTGGCAGATTGTGGTAGGCCGTGGCAGATTGTGGTAGGCCGTGGCAGATTGTGGTAGGCCGTGGCAGATTGTGGTCAATTGCGTCATTCTGGCAACAGTGGCTGACACTTAAATAACGTGCCATAGAATTCTGCAGCACCCCGCAAGCTGTGCTACAGTACGCCGCAACTTTTAAATGAAGAACCACTGTACAGCATGAACCGCAAACGGATCTGAGCAGCCAAACAGCCTGTTCTCAGGTCTAGCAAGAAGACGCTAGAGGCTACAAGTTCAGGCTAGATTTTATCACATACTTCAACTCTGGGAACATTGAGGTATGCTTCATTTAAAGGGGAATGAAAACACTTTAGGAAGAAAATCTAAGCAAAGAGATGAATTCAATACAATATTACTAAACATGTGCATTTAAAATAAAAACATCTCTATATTTAGTATTTTGATCGCTCATAAGGTTAATTTGAGCTATGGTCTGCGCCATTTTAAATTGCCGTAGTAACGACTGACACCAGTGCTTCACTGGCAGGAATCATCATATTGTCTGTGGTATTGAGTTTCCGTGTGGAGAGTGAATCAAAGAGAGTGAGGTTTGGGGGCGGACAACGAAGATGGCAACAACAAGTAGTTATTCAAACATGAACTGTATAGTGTAAGGCTGTATGAATTGGCTCCAAACAAATCCCTCGGTAAGCTACCATCGGCTGCCCAAGGAACCATAACTTTTGTAGAAGTGGCTCCGTGTCCCGAAGAGGAAGGACGTGCCAGCTCGAGCTAGCAGGATCTGCAGACAGCACTTCGCGAAGGCAGACTTCGCGATGAAGGGCACTTTCAGGCATATGTTGAAGCCCTCTGCTTGCTTCTCCATATAACATTTGGAGGGTTATGGTGTAGGGTTACCGACTGACCATCATCAACATCGCTGACTTCAGAGTCAAGCAAAAGCGACTGAACGGAGGAGGCGACGTGAGTCAATGCAATGGAGCCTGAGGTAACGTTAACCGTCATGACTGTTGTTGACTAGTCGTTAGACACCGGACAACTTTGTTGCAACTTCAGTTGAAAGTAACTAGCTAATTGTGTCTGAAGTGTTTTGTGTAAACACCCCCCAGCAAATAACATTAGCAAGGAACTCTAAAATTGCAACACAGTTTCTCCATGTACCCTTGTTATTAGGTAGTTACTGTAGCTAGCTTCCACCTCAGATAGTCAAGTAACGTTACTGTAATACATTTTGTTAGCAGATTTGTTTTGTAATGTTTTGTTATCTCCACCTCATTTAGCTAGACTATAGTTGACATAGCTAATGTTAGATGAAAAATAAATGTGTGTGTGTGTGTGTGTATGTGTGTGTGTGTGTGTGTGTGTGTGTGTGTGTGTGTGTGTGTGTGTGTGTGTGTGTGTGTGTGTGTGTGTGTGTGTGTGTGTGTGTGTGTGTGTGTGTGTGTGTGTGTGTGTGTGTGTGTGTGTGTGTGTGTGTGTGTGTGTGGACGTGTTTAACTATTCTTGTGGGGACCAGAAGTCCCTACAAGAATAGTAAACAAAGTAAAAATTGACCAACTGGGGACATTTTGTTAGTCCCCACAAGGTCAAATGCTATTTCTAGGGGGTTTAGGGTTAAGGTTAGAATTAGTGTTAGGGTTAGAATTAAGTTAAATATTAAGGTTAAGCTAGGGTTAGTTGTAGGGTTAGGGTTAGGAGCTAGGGTTAGGTTTAGGGTTAGGATAAAGTTTAGGTTTTTGGGTTAGGGTTAGGGTTAGGGTTAGGGTTAAGGTTAAGGTTAGGGTTAGGGTTAGGGTAAGAGTACGGGTTAGGATTAGGGTTAGGTTTAGGGTTAGGGGTTAGGGAAAATAGGATTTTGAATGGGACTGAATTGTATGTCCCCACAAGGTTAGCTGTACAAGACTGTGTGTGTGTGTGTGTGTGTGTGTGTGTGTGTGTGTGTGTGTGTTGACAAAGCATACAAGACAGGTAGCTTGTTAAGGCCAACTGATATATGTGGGTTTAGTTGCCTTAACAAAACATTTGTTTTCAAGATGACATCTTCATCCCTGAAAATGTTTTATCCTGGAGGAAACTGTTCAGGAGGCAGAGGAGGTACTTGCAAATCCATGTTATTTCTAAGGCTATTGTTTATTTCAAGTATATGTAGTGATTCTTGAATATACCTATAGCCTAATAGATGCCTTAATTGTTTTCTATCAACAGGAAAGAATGGTTAGTACAGCATGCCAAACTGACCCGTGGGTGCCAGAGTGTTCCTCTGCTGCGGTGGAAAAGAGGTCCACAGGGACCATCAGGGACCATCACTAAAGAGCTCGGGGTCCAGCTAGATTGAGCTCACAACCATCAGTATACAGCCGAGTCCTGCCCCTATACGCCACAGATGAAGTTGACGGAGAGTGAGATCAGTGAAGACCAGAACTCGCTGTATGAACCTGAGAGCTCAGAATCACAATCACCACAGTGCCAAAATATACTATCGATCACTTTGGGGGAGCAGGCTGGTGCTCCGAAAAGAGACAAGCAGCAGGCAATTCAATAGCGAATTCAAAGATACACTCATCCTTAAAGGGAATCGGAGTGGAATTGTTTTTCCACAGATTTTCCCCCCCCGTTTAAATGGATGTGTTACGTTGTCCCGGTCCTGCTGTTTCGACTCTCTCTCTCAACCTATGAATGCTCAGCTATGAAAAGCCAACTGACATTTGCTCCTGAGGTGTTGAACTGTTGCATCCTCTATAACCACTATGGTTACTATTTTGATGTGAAAAGGGCTTTTGTAAAATATATTTGATTGATTGTTTGCGGTGCTGGATGCTGTGTATTCACTAACTGTTTGAGTGATGGGACATTTATATAGTATCTGTAACAGCAATGTCACGCCCTGGCCATAGAGAGGCTTTTATTCTCTATTTCGGTTAGGCCAGGGTTTGACTAGGGTGGGCATTCTAGTTTCTTTATTTCTATGTTTTCTATTTCTTTGTTTTTGGCGAGTGTGGTTCCCAATCAGAGGCAGCTGTCTATCGTTGTCTCTGATTGGGAATCATACTTAGGCAGTCCTTTTTTCCCACCTGTGTTTTGTGGGTAGTTGTTTTCTGTATAGTTTATGCTCCTTACAGAACTGTTTCGGTTTTCCCTCTTGTTTATTTTGTTTGAGTGTTTTGTGATCAAATAAAATCATGAACACTTACCACTCTGCTCTTTGAGCCGTGACAAGCAAGTTTATCTGGTTACGCTTGAACCTGTTGTTTTAGTGGACAAGCTAACTAATACTATTTTTCCCGAAGGCGCAGGCCTTAGGTTTATGTCTTTATTACAGCAGGCTAGATTTACTAAATTAACTGTTTTTATTCAAACTCAAACGCTATGTAAATGACTTTGCTTCTGGGTATGCACGCCTTATGGAGGAAACGACAAACGCAGGGAGGTGACGCCTCGTCTAATTCTCCCTTGTGCCCATAGGGTGAACTGGTGATAAACTGCCAGCCTGTATACTCTGCAAACAAAATCATAAGAAAAGTTAGTCTGATACCGAAACTAAATCACAATGTGTTTATAATGAACACGCACCATTATTGGTTAGAATGAAATTTCATGAATCATGATGCCGTCTGCGATTCCAACTCCGGTCGTCTAATCTAAAAGGTGAATGTGTTACCATCGCGCCAAACAGAGCTGGTGATAAACATCGTTATAGGATACTGATTATATATATTGAGCACCTACCSACTACTGATATTAACCTTAAACAATTTATAATAAGCAAAATATCACCAATTAGTTAACTGGCATATCGGCTGTTGTCACGTTCTGACCTTAGTTCCTTTTTTATGTCTTTAGTTTAGTTTGTCAGGGCGTGAGTTGGGGTGGGCATTCTATGTTGTTTTTCTATGTTTTGTTCTGTTGTTMTWTTTCTATGTGTTTGGCCTAGTATGGTTCTCAATCAGAGGCAGGTGTCAGTCGTTGTCTCTGATTGGGAGCCACATTTAGGTAGCCTGTTTTCTATTGTGTTTTGTGGGTGATTGTTTCCTGTTTCAGTGTTTGCACCATACGTGACTGTTTCGGTTGTTTGTTCGTGTTTTGTTATTTTTGTCCTGTGTTCATTTTGATTTACTAAATATCTATTATGGACCAACTTACCACCTGCACTATTGGTCTCGATCCTTTGCTCTCCTCCTCCGGACGAAGAAGAGTAGAAATCCCCGTTACAGCTGTTGACTGGCTCGGAGTAACCTTCTTTCTGCAGGAAGTGGCCATCTTCATAGGCATTACGTGACACGTGTATTAAATAGACCACGCATACCAACAGCGGGGACAGGTAACCCATCCTGACCTCGATGTGAAAAAGTGTGATCATTCATCCACCAGAACAGTATACATGACCAGGCAGTAATACCTTTGACCCTTCGATAAGTACTCCGCCATCCTAGACAGGGGGCTGACAGGGAACCTCTAGGAGTTGTAATATCATCTACCAGCTCAGGAGGGCTGGAACACTATGACAGGAACTCTACCTGTGAGCAGTGGAGGGTGTAATTACGATAAGTCCCACTCAATCTACCCAACAGACTGCGACTAGGGCATCCTGCCGTGGACACGTGATGGCTGATATAACATCACCTCATATCGCAGACAGGACTGACCAGGAACCTTCTGATCGGGGTGGATAGTACACCCTGGACGTGGCGATTTTACCCTGTCACCCCTGGCTTAGTATTCTTTGTTTTCTTATTATTTTTAGTTAGGTCAGGGTGTGACATGGAATGTTTGTGTTTTATTCGGTTTTGGGTGGTTATATGGTATAGGGAAGGTGGGTGTTTGTGTTGTGTGTAGTGTATGTGTTTTGGTTGAGTGTATGTGTCTAGCTGGTCTATGTTGGTGTAAGTTGTCTAGGAGAGTCTATGGTTGCCTGAATGGGTTCCCAATTAGAGACAGCTGATTTCTGTTGTCTCTGATGGGAGCCCTATTTAAGGTAGCCATAGACTTTCGTTTGATGTGGGTAATTGTCTATGTTATACGTTTGTAGCCTGTATGTGCACTACGTTCATAGCGTCACGGTCGTTCATTGTTTTGGTTAGTTTATAGTGGGTTTTGTTTCATTTTTCCTTCTTCAAAATAAAAGGAAGATGGCTTATTTTCCAAATGCTGCGTTTTGGTCCGTCATCCCCACACGATCGTGACAGAATTACCCACCAATGCAGACCAAGCGGCATGTAAAGCGGCAACAGAGCCCACCTACACAGGTTCTTTGACATGGAGGAGATACTGGATGGTAAGGGACCTTGGGCACAACCGGGAGAATATCGCCTCCCTCGTGAAGACTGGAGGCAGCGAAAGCCGAGAGGAGGCGATATGAGAGGAGCAGCACTGGAAGCAAGCTGGAGACCCGTGAGTATACCCAAAAATTTCTTGGGAGGGGCTCATGGGAGTGTGGCGAGTCCAGATGGGAGATCTGCGTCAACTTCCCGTGCTACCGTGAGGACTCTAAGAGGGAACCTGAGCCAGTCGGGCTGATATTGGAGGTGAGCAATGGGAATGATACAGAGACTGTTAAGGATTTATGGGGAGGTTGAAGAGAGTGAAATGAGGGAGCTGCTGTGTTGGTGCGTGAGGCACAAGATCCACCCGCAGAGCGTGTGCGGGATGTGATGTTACCTGAGTCAGCTCTCCCATGCTCGTCCTGATGTGCGTGCTAACCGTCTGGGAATGACAGTCCCACGAACCAGGCCTCCTGTACGCCTCCCTAGTCCTGCACCTCCTGTATAGCCCCACGTACTAACTCTCCTGTGACAGTCCCCAGCCCAGTACAACCAGTGCCTCCTCCACGCACTAGCCCTATGGTGCGTGTCTCCAGCCTTTACCACCAGTGCCTAAACCACGCACCAAGCCTCCTGTGTGTCCCCAGAGTCCTGTGCGTCCTGTTGCTGCTCCCCGCACTAGCCCTGAGATGCGTGTCTCCCAGTCCGTAACCACAGTTCCGCACCACGCACTAGGCCTAATGTGCGCTCCCAGGGTCCAGTATGCCCTGTTCCTTATCCCGCACTACCGCTGGATGCGTGTCCCCAGCCCGGTCCCCCGTACCACCAGTTCCGGCACCACGCACTAGGCCTAATGTGCACTCCCAGGGTCCAGTATGCCCTGTTCCTTCTCCCCGCACTAGCCCTGAGATGCGTGTCCCCAGCCCGGTACCACCAGTTCCGGCACCACGCACCAGGCCTACAGGTGCGCCTCAGCCGGCCAGAGTCTGCCATCTGCACAGCGATGCCTGAACTGCCCGTCTACGCCAGCGCCATCTGAGCCATCCGTCTACCCAGCGCCATCTGACCATCCGTCTACCCAGCGCATCTGAGCCATCCGTCTACCCAGCGCCATCTGAGCCATCCGTCTGCCCGAGCATCTGAGCCGCCCGTCTGTCCCGAGCCGTCAGAGCCGTTCGTCAGTCAGGAGCCGCTAGAGCCATTCGCAGACAGGATCTGCCAGAGCCGCCAACCAGACAGGATCTGCCAGAGCCGCCACCAGACAGGATCTGCCAGAGCCGCCAACCAGACAGGATCTGCCAGATCGCCACGCCAGCCATGTGCAGCCAGATCCGCCAGCCAGCCATGTGCAGCCAGATCCGTCAGCCAGCCATGAGCCTATCGAGCACCATGAGGCCATATCCGTCAGCCAGCCATGAGCAGCCAATCCGTCAGCCAGCCATGAGCAGCCAGATCCGTCAGCCAGCCATGAGCAGCCAGATCCGTCAGCCAGCCATGAGCAGCCAGATCCGTCAGCCAGCCATGAGCAGCCAGATCCGTCAGCCAGCCATGAGCAGCCATATATCCGTCAGCCAGCCATGAGCAGCCAGATCCGTCAGCCAGCCATGAGCAGCCAGATCGCAGTCAGCCGATGGCAGCCAGATCCGCAGCCAGCCATGAGAAGCCAGATCCGTCAGCCAGCCATGAGCAGCCAGATCGTCAGCCAGCCATGGGCGTCCCTCAGTCCGGAGCTGCCGTCCCTCAGTCCGGAGCTGCCGTTCCCTCAGTCCGGAGCTTGCCGTCCCTCAGTCCGAGCTGCAGTCCCTCAGTCCGGAGCTGCCTTCCATCTGTCGCTTGCCTTATCCTGGTTGCTTCTCCTCTTATCCTGGTGCTCTCCCTTATCCTGGTGCTGCCCCTTACCCTGTACTGCCCTGTCAGCTGCCGCTTAGTCCGGAGCTGCCCTTAGTCCGGAGCTGCCCCTTAGTCCGGAGCTGCCCCTTAATTCAGTGGGGTTAATGTGGAGGGGGGTCATTGGAGGAAGCTAAGGAGGCGGTTAGTGACTTGTGGGGGGTGGGACCACGACCAGTGCCGGAGCCGCCACCGTGGAAGGAAGCCCACCCAGACCCTCCCCTAGACTGTGTGCTGGTGCGCCCGGAGTTCGCCCTTAAAGGGGGGGTTATGTCACGCCCTGGCCTTAGTATTCTTTGTTTCTTTATTATTTAGTTAGGTCAGTGTGTTAGATGTTGTGAATGTTGTTGTGAATGGAATGTTGTGTTTTATCGGTTTTGGGTGGTTATATGGTAAAGGGGTGTTGGGTGTAGTGTATGGGTTTGTGTTGAGTGTATGTTCTAGCTGTGTCTATGTTGGGTGTAAGTTGTCTAGGAGAGTCTATGGTTGCTCTGAATGGGTTCCAATTAGAGACAGCTGATTTCTTGTTGTCTCTGATGGGAGCCCTATTTTAAGGTAGCCATAGACTTTCGTTTGATGTGGGTAATTGTCTATGTTATACGTTTTTAGCCTGTATGTGCACTACGTTCATAGCGTCACGGTCGTTCATTGTTTTGGTTAGTTTGTAAGTGTGTTTTGTTTCATTTTTCCTTCTCAAAATAAAAGGAAGATGGCTTATTTTCCAAATGCTGCGTTTTGGTCCGTCAATCCCACCACGATTCGTGACAAATACATCACCATCCAGACAGACTGACAGGAACCTCTGACCTGGATGTAATACATCACCATCCAGACAGACTGACAGGAACCTCTGACCTGGATGTAATACATCACCATCCAGACAGACTGACAGGAACCTCTGACCTGGATGTAATACATCACCACCCAGACAGACTGACAGGAACCTCTGACTGGATGTAATACATCACCATCCCAGACAGACTGACAGGAACCTCTGAGTGTAATACATCACCACCAGACAGACTGACAGGAACCTCTGACTGGATGTAATACATCACCATCCAGAAGACTGAACAGGAACTCTGACCTGGAGTGTAATACATCACCATCCAGACAACTGACAGGAACCTCTGACTTGATGTAATACATCACCATCCAGACAGACTGACAGGAACCTCTGACCTGGATGTAATACATCACCATCCGCTGGGATTTTGTGCTGTATCGCCACCATCTCTCTACAACACACACACTCATACTCTAGCCGTTATCTGGCAGCATCCCCACTCCCACCAGATTGTGTCACCGCTACGCCAATTCTCTAGCTTAGGTGTATCTGTGTTAATGCTGCGAGAAACGAACTCTATGATCTGGGGCAACGATCGTTTCAAACATGAACGGCTTCAGTAGGTTTATCGGCTCCCTAACTAACATTATTTCATCCTCTAGAGCTACTTGGTAAATTCAGCCATTTTGTGGCGTTCCAAAATGTTCTCTCCTGCCAGTGACGCAACAATGTCAATATGGAGATTTACAGTTACAGGTAGCTGACGTTCTAAATCCTAGTGTTTCCATTCCCCTTTAAGGGCCTTGCAAGTGCTATTTAAATACCATGTACTATTATTGCATTTATAATTGTTATAATAATAATAATTATCCTTTTTATTATTAAGCAATAATAATAAAAATGTTAAAAAATCATTACAATCATTATAATTATTAACCACATATAATTTGAGCTGGAAAAACTCCTGTCCCAGTATGCTGTAGCCTATATTGATTTTGTGGGATAATCAAACATTATATTTCGGCAGATGTAAAAAACTGTAGCTTCCCCTGTTGGTTTCTATATTGTCATTACTTCATAACATTAGAATAAAATCCTTCCCCCTCATCTCTCTCTCCTCTATAATATGAAAGGGTACAGCACATATCTCTCTCCTTCACACACAGGCACACAAAAAGAAAYCATTCATCTCATCCTCAGTTTGGAGAGCCTTTAAGTGTGTCCTTTCTTTCTTTCATTCAGAAAAACATCCTCTTCTCTCTGCAGTTACATTCATATTCTCTGGGAACGTCTTCCACCCTCCCAGTCCATTATTTTCACACCATGAGCTACACTATTTATATTCAAAACAGACAAGGGGAGATTGCAGCACTGTTGAATGTGAAACCTGATTGCAGAGAGAGTGGCATGCTGTGTACATATAAAGCTGGCAATGCTAGATGATGACAGAAAAGCTCTGAAGAAAGGCCAAGAGGCCGAGTAAAAACAGTGATACCAGMGAGAGCAGTGTGTGGGTTACTCTTTTCTTTCAATGCCTGATGATTAAAATAACAAGGTTTAAGGGCTTGATTCAGTCCAAATCACTGAAGTTCAGTGCTAGAGCACGATTTAAAGGAAATTTACGATTGAGCCGACATATGCAGTTACCGTGACTGCATCCTCTGTTACCGCGGGAACGCTGCCTTTGCATTTCCGTTGCGCCGTGGCGCAGCTCTTCAGCGTTACGGATTGAATGGAGTCCTAAACAAGTTTTGGCAAAACTGAGTTTGGTGACATACTGTATGTGATGCTATACACATCACAGGAGGKTGGTGGCATCTTAATTGGGGAGGACAGGCTCGTGGTAATGGCTGGAGCGGAATAAGTGGAATGGTATCCAAMWCATCAAACACATGGTTTCCATGGTTTCCAGGTGATTGATGCCATTCCATTTGCCCCGTTCCAGCCTCCTGTGATATCTCCATCATCCATAGTGATTTTGAATTGAGTTATGACATATGAGAGGTAGCCATTGCCTGCGTATACACATGCAGTCCAATTCTGATTTCTTTCCACTAATTGGTATTTTGATCAAACAAGTCAGATCTTTTCACATCAGATCTTTTCAGAGCTGATCTGATTGGTCAAAAAGAGTTCAGAATAGGACTGCCTGCGTCAATGCAGCCTATGAGSTTTATATTTTCTTTCTTTCCCTCCATCAAATAGGATGCGAATTGTAAACTCTATTTCTATGAGTATGTGGAATGACTGCAGTAACACATTGGGTTGTTGTCAAGGGCAAACACCTCTTTACTACAGTACAAACCAGTAGAGTCAAAACCTTCCAGCACTTTCCCAGTCTATCATTGAGCTAACTAGGCTGAGGCTCACTCGTTTGCCAATCAAGGTCTGATTGGTTGGACAATCAGCCACAAACCTTAAAATGCTGCTGCTGCTAAATTACAAGTGATGAGGAGCTGTGTACCAAGAGAGAACTGAAGGTTTTCCACCGCGACAGGGTGTAGCCACTGGGCGCTCATGCTCTCAAAATGTTGTTGCCCAGAGAAGACACGTTTCTGAGGTGAGCAGGACGATTATGAAATGTTATGTCGGGATGCCACCGGGCCTCAAGCAAAGTCGGGAGAAGAGGAATATTGGGAAAGAAAGGTGGAATGGAGGAGGTAGAAGAAGAGGAATATTGGGACAGAAAGGTGGAATGGAGGAGGGAGAAGAAGAGGAAGAAGAGGTTAAATTTGATTTGGAGGAAGATGGAGATAAAAATGGACCTGGTGGTGTTGAAGAAGAGGGGTGTCAAGTTCAAACAGAGTGGTGTCAAGTTCAAACAGAGTGGTGTCAAGTTCAAACAGGGTGGTGTCAAGTTCAAACAGGGTGGTGCCAAGTTCAAACAGGGTGGTGTCAAGTACAAACAGAGTGGTGTCAAGTTCAAACAGAGTGGTGTCAAGTTCAAAAAGGGTGGTGTCAAGTACAAACAGAGTGGTGTCAAGTTCAAACAGAGTGGTGTCAAGTTCAGAGTGGTGTCAAGNCAAACAGGGTGGTGTCAAGTTCAAACAGAGTGGTGTCAAGTTCAGAGTGGTGTCAAGTTCAAACAGAGTGGTGTCAAATGCAAACAGATTGGTGTCAAGTGCAAACAGAGTGAGACCAAGCTCTGGAGGGGAAATGGAAGTGAATGAGGGAGAGTTGAGTGAGGTGGAAGGTGTGGTGAAGAGCTCGGAACACGAGCCTGGCATCAATGGGCATGATAAAAAATAATCTGGAGAAAGTGGATCCTTGCCTTATGGCAATGTGGGTGGCAAAGGTGTTGAATCAGTGAAGGTACTGTAGTGGACTTGTGATATTCCTTTGTGTTTCTTCTGACCAGAGGGAGCGGGTGCTTTGTGTCACACAGCTTTGGTCAAGGTCTGTTTCTTGCTTTGCTCTTAGAAACAGGGCACCATTGAAATGAGTGATTTCTGGGGTAGCGTTAAAGTGTGGAGGCGGAGCAGTTGACGTTGAAGATTCCTGGTGTTTGTGATGCCCACCGTTTGAYGTTGACGCAGAACTGGTGKTGAGCGTGGTGAAACGGAGGAATCACTGTCAGTCCTTTTTGAGTTTTGAGTCAGAGTCTTTACCAGACAAAGTCATGTTAGGATATATCAGTTATCCTGTAAGAGCTTTGGTGCCGAATCCATTGCGCAATAAGCTTGGCTTCTTAGCATTCATAGCAATGGTTATCAACTGTACCCCAGAAATGTAACGGAAATCACAGAAAATAGATGTTGTGGTGGCAGCTGCAAAGTAGTATTTGGGCAAATGTGATTTGACATCAGAAGAGTTACAGGGTGTGTTGAGAGGTGGTGTCCCGTCCTCCCAATCTGTTAGCATGRTGCAGGAACAGATAGGGTCAAAGTAGTGGAATGGGGTAGTAACTTCTTGATGCACRGATCCCTTTAGCGGGATAATTTTCATCAACAACCGCTGAATTGCAGAGATCCAAATTCTCAAAAAAAGTGCTAAAAATATTTATATTCATGAAATCACAAGTGCAATATAGCAAAACACAGTTTAGCTTGTTGTTAATCCACCTGTCGTGTCAGATTTTGAAAATATGCTTTACAGCGAAAGCAATCCAAGCGTTTGTGTGAGTTTATCGATCACTAGACAAAACATTAAGAACACCTAGCAGCAATGTAGACCCTGAGGAATCCACGGGAAAAGGAATCTGGTTGATATCCCTTTAAATGGACGAAAGGCAGGCAATGGAACAGTGATTTTTCAAAATAGAAGTCACYTCCGGGTTGGATTTCCTCAGGTTTTCGCCTGCAAAATCAGTTCTGTTATACTCACAGACAATATTTTAACAGTTTTGGAAACTTTAGARTGTTTTCTATCCTACTCTGTCAATTATATGCATATTCTAGCATCCGGACCTGAGAAATAGGCAGCTTACAATGGGAACGTTATTTTTCCAAACATAAAAATTCTGCCCCCTAGCTTCAAGAGGTTTTAATGAGTGTGGGGTTAGTTGGAAGGGTGTTTATTAGATTTTTTTTCATCACAAAGTATAATGGATTTATATTATAGTCCAGTTGGGCCCGGTAATGCAACATATTGGATGCCAACCGACGTTAAACTCTGAAGAAGAAGAAAACTGTTGAAAACATTTCTGTTGTTTTCATTATGACATGTTTAGAAGTGTTTACTGAATGCCTGTACTCTGAGACTCCTGCTAGCCCTGTGTCCATTGGCTTTTCCCCTTTCCACATGAACCTATACACAGCTGTATTGATACCTTTATCACCTTTATATTACCACCCCAACAAACTCACAGGAATAGTGTGTGTATGTGTGTGTGTGTGCCTGAGTATATTTGATAGAAAGGTGAAACTGTGTGTGTGAGTATATTTGATAGAAAAGTGAAACTGTGTGTGTGTGTGTGTGTGAGTATATTTGATAGAAAAGTGAAAGTGTGTGTGTGTATTTGATAGAAAGGTGAAACTGTGTGTATATTTGATAGAAAGGTGAAACTGTGTGAAATGCCAGAATCGATATAAATAGAGTAGAAGTCATACTGGTTTCAGAAGGAAGTGTATCTGTCCCCATCTATAATGGATGACATCGCCACACCAACCATGGTGACAGGGACCCAGCAACAGGGAGGAGGAGAGAGGTAGAGGGGAGGAGAGAAAGGAGGGAGAGAGAGAAGAGGGGAGGGAGATGATGGGAGGAGGAGAGAGAGAGAGAGAGGAAGGGGAGAGGGGAGAAGAGAGAAGGGGGAGAGAAGATGGAAAGGGAGAGAGTTAGGGGCTGGAGAACGGAAGGCTGAAAAGCATCCAGATAGAATAATGACATACAGTATCATCTATACATAAACTCAGCAAAATAAGAAACAGACCTTTTTCACTACCCCGTTTTTCAAAGATAATTCGTAAAAATCCAAATAATTTCACAGATCTTCATTGTAAATGGTTTAAACACTTTTTCAATGAACCATAAACAATTAAKGAACACGCACCTGTGGAACGGTCATTAAGACACTAACAGCTTACAGACGGTAGGCAGTTAAGGTCACAGTTATGAAAACTTAGGACACTAAAGAGGCCTTTTTACTGACTCTGAAAAGCACTGAAAGAAATATGCACAGGGTCCCTGCTCATCTGCGTGAACGTGCCTTAGGCAAGCTGCAAGGAGGCATGAGGACTCCTCATGCCTCCTTGCATGAGGAGTCCAGGGTGGCCAGGGTAATAAATTGCAATGTCTGTACTGTGAGACGCCTAAGACAGCGCTACAGGGAGACAGGATGGACAGCTGATCAACCTCACTGAGGCAGACCACGTAACAACACCTGCACAAGATCGATACAACCGGACATCACACCTGTGGGACAGGTACAGAATAGCAACAACAACTGCTCAAATTACACCAGGAACACACAATCCCTCCATCAGTGCTCAGACCGTCCGCGATAGGCTGAGAGAGGTTGGACTGTCGCTGGACCAGACAGGACTGGCAAAAAGTGCTCTTCACTGACGAGTCGCGTTTTTGTCTCACCAGGGGTGATGRTCGRATTTGYGTTTATCATCGAAGGAATGAGCGTTACACCGAGGCCTGTACTCTRGAGCGGAATGGTCTGGGGCGGTGTTTATTGAGGTATCAGAGAAAGCTGTGTGCTTAGTGYGCAAAGAGAGCAACCACTTGTCCCRACACTTCCAGTCGAAGCATGCAGATTAATATAGGAATTTGTCTTCTGAGCAGAAGGCAAGTTCATCGATAGAGTTGCTTTCTCAGTTGTGAAAGCAGCAAGGACTTTTCACAAAACTGCATTCAGCAAACGACGAAATTGTGAGAGCTAGCTATGTACTGTCCCACAAAATATCTAATTATAGCAAGCCATTCGCTGAGGGCGAATTCATWAAAAAATGTTTAATTGACTCTGCAGCAATACTTTTACAAGAAAGAGCTGCTTGAAAATGTTTACCTGTCAAGATGAACACTGCGTGTTGAGGATATTGCAAGGTAAAGGATTTCACTATTTCTTCTTGGCCCTGGATGAGAGCAGTGATGCACGTGACATGGCACAGTTGTTGATATTCTTACGAGGTCATAACCCCAGACTTTGAAATGACAGAGGAGCTTGCTTCAGCGCAGTCAATGAAGAGCACAACCACAGGGAAATATTTRWTGGAGGAGGTTAATAAGTGTGTGGCAAAGCTGGGACTGAGCTTTGAAAAGTTATCCAGTGTGACCGCTGATGGGTCCCCAAACTTGACAGGGAAAAACATTGGCCTTTTGAAATGGATACATGATCAAGTATCTGAGCTGAACCCAGATCAGAAAATTATTTTCCTGTATTGCATTATTCATCAGGAGGTGCTCTGTAAATGAGCCATGTTGTGGATACATTCACTAAAGTGGTTAACTTCAAAAGAGCAAAATCTTTAAACCACAGACAGTTTGTCTCACTGTTGGAAGAGACAGAGTCAGGTCGTGCAGATCTCTCCTACCGCACAAACGAGTTTGGGGAAAGTGCTTAAAAGGGTGTGAGACCTGAAGTCTGAGATTGCAGAGTTTTTGCAAATGAAAGGAAAATATGTGGATTTCCCTCAACTGCAAGATAAAGAATGGTTGGCTGATTTTGCCTTCAGCGTGGACATCATGGCCCTCATGAATGAACTGAATTCCAAACTACAAGGGAAGGGCCTTTTTACACATCAGATGTACAGCCTGGTCAAAGCCTTCAAAGGAAAATGACTCCTCCTGACCCGCCAAGTAGAAGCCAACAATCTCACCCACCTTCCGACACTACTAGTCTGTTCCCTTTCAGATGACCAGCTGGAGAAGTATACACCCACCTTCCAACACTACTAGTCTGTTNAAGTATACACCCACCTTCCAACACTACTAGTCTGTTGCCTGTCAGATGACCAGCGGGAGAAGTATACACCCACCTTCCAACACTACTAGTCTGTTCCCTATCAGATGACCAGCGGGAGAAGTATACATCGCTTCTCCGTGCTTTGAACGGTGAGTTTTCTCGTCGTTTTGAGGATTTCAACGTTTTGGAAAATTACATGCTGTTGGTTTCCTCTCCTTTCACCTTCAATGTGGATAACGCTCCRACTGACCTGCAACTTGAGCTTATCGATCTTCTATCTGGTGCAGTGATTGGAGAACTATTCAAAACAATGTCACTGACGAGGTTCTATGCATCTCTTGATGAATACAACTTTCCAGAGATTAGGAGTCATGCTCAGAAGATGTTTGTACAGTTTGGGTCAACCTGTGTACTGTATGTGAACAGACATTTTCAGTGATGAAATATAACAAGTCAAGCCACAGATCATCTCTTACTGATTCTCACCTCTCAGCAATCCTGCTCATAGCGACATCAGAACCTATACCTGGCTTCACTGCTCTAGTCAATGTCCATCAGAGACTTCACTCCTCACACTGTAGTTTAAATGTAAATGTTGAGCTCTCTCTCGTTCTTGTGTTTTTATACAACCCGTTAACAAGAGTTCTGTCCGTGGTGCTGAAGGCACAGTGTTCTTTTCCCTCTGTGTAGTTCACTGCATGTTTCATCATGAAAATACCTACCAAAAGGAGAACACGGATGTGGTTTATTTCTGTGCATGTTAAAACAGGAAAATAAGTAGCATATCTGGACGTGATTTACAGTAGATATATCTGTCAACACAGTCATACACATCATGTCTAATCCTGTAATATGATTCCGGCCCGCTATGGACAAAAATATACTCTAATGTGGCCCTCCATGGAAAATTAATGCCCAGGCCTCTCCTAGACCATTTTCCATTACTATAAAGTTAACTTTATTCCTAGAATTACAATAACAGGTCATTATTCACAAACACACCCACACGCATGCCAACGAATACACAGTGTCATCATAATCTGCTTGAGTGGTTAGTGGTGTGTGTGTGTGTGTGACACAGACACCACCGTCAATTCTTCTCAGTTTTATGTGAAAAACAAAGCACAAAGATGAATATTGCTCATACACCAAGGGGAAATAACGCTTTGACCTTTTTAATGTGTTGTTTCACACGTGGATGTGTCTATTCTCTCTCCTCCTCCTCTTCTTTCASCATCTATTAACCCCTTCAGCATATGTCGTCACCACGCCACCTCACTCTCATTCCTCTTCTCCACCTTTCAGATATCTGGAGAGAGACAAAATACCGGCCTGACATATCCTTCACGTCATCGATTTCATAGCTTCAATATTAGGAATAGAATATCTGTTTGTATGTATTTATTTTTGTGGGCTGGTTAAAAATAATCCAAAAGATGTTTAGCTGCTTAGGTCCTCTTAGCGACAGATGACAACCACCCCTCTCTCGCTCTCTGTGTCTCTCTCTCTCAATTCAATTCAACTCAAAGGGATTTGTTGGCATGGGAAACATGTGTTTTACCATGCAGGGCAAGTGAATAGATATAAAGTGAAACCCAAACTTATCTCTTTGCATCACTCTCTCCCTCTTTCTCTCTCCCTCCCTCCTCCCATCCATCCATCCTCCCTCCTCCAAGACACACACACACAGACACCACACACAGCACACACACACACACACACACGGCGGCGAGACAACTCATCATTTAATTGAAAGATGTATCTTGCAAATGGAAGCCATGAAACATTCTAGAGAGTGGGGAGGGGAAGGGAAGGCACGGAGGAGGGGAGTGAAGGAGATGGAAGGAAGGGACAGGGGGGAGGGAGGGAGGAAGGAGGAGGAGTGAATGAGAGAGTGGAGAGGAGGGACAAGGAGCGAGAGGGATGAGAGAGGGGAAGGAAGGGAACGAGGAGAGGGGAGAGAGGAGTGAAGAGAGGGAGGGAGGGACAGGGATCGAGAGGGAGAGAGGAGAGGGAGAGGGAAGGGAAGGATTGAGGGAGTAAGGGTGGAAGGGAAGGGACAGGAGTGAGAGGAGTGAAGAGAGAGGGAGAGGGAAAGGGAGGATGAGAGGGAGTGAAGGAGAGGAGAGGAGAAGGAAGGACAGGAGTGAGAGGGAGTGAAGGAGAGAGGGAGTGAAGGAGAGGAGGGAGTGAAGGAGAGGGAGAAGGGAAGGGACAGGGAGTGAGAGGGAGTGAAGGAGAGAGGAGTGAATGAAGAGAGGAGAAGGAAGGACAGGGAGTGAGAGGGAGTTGAGAGAGAGGGAGTGTGTGTTTCTGCTGGACCTTAAAGGACTCAATTAGAGAAATCTTTCGTCGGATTGAAAAACCACTGGCGACCTGTCCCTTCCCTCCCTGTCTCTCTTTTCCACCCTCTCACTTCTCCCTCTCCTCACTTCTCCCCTCTCACTTCTCTCTCTCTCTCACTTTCCCTCGCTCTTTCTCCTCTCTTCACTTCTCCCTCTTCACCTCTCTTTCTCATCTCTTTCTCTCACTTCTCCCCTCTTCACTTCTCCCTCTCTCACTTTTCTCTCTCTCATCTTGCTGCTCTCACCTTTCTTCATTCTCCTCTTCACTTTCTCTCCCTCACTTCTGCTGCTCTCCTCTCTTTCTCTACCTCTTTCTCTCACCTCTCTTTCTCTCACTTCTCTCTCTCACTTTCCTCTCTCTCACCTCTGTGCTTGACCTCTCTTTCTCTCCCTCCCTCTCTAACCTTTCCCTCTCACTCTTTCTTCCCGTTCCTCTCCAATCTCACTCTCTCTCTCACTCATTCCTGCTCTTCCCTCTCTCCATTCTCTCATTATACTTTTATTTCTTTCGTTTCCCTTATTCCCCTTCTTATCTGTCTCATTCATCCTTTGTCCCTTATTCCCTTTCTTATCTGTCTTTCATTTTGTCATCCTTTCCCTTCTTATCTGTCTGATTTCTTATTTCCATCCTTATTCCCTTCTTATCTGTCTGATTCATCCTTTGTCCATCCCTTATTCCCTTATCTGTCTGATTCATCCTTTGTCCATCCTTATTCCCCTTATCCTGTCTGATTATCTTTGTCACCCTTCATCTCCCTTCTTATATGTTGATTCATTCCTTTTCCTTTTTCTTTATCTGTCTGATTATCTCATCCTATTCCCTTCTTATCTGTCTGATTCTCTTTATCCATCCCTTTCCCATTCTATCTGTTGATTCATCCTGTCCTCCCTTATTCCACTTTTATCTGTCTGATTCATCCTTGTGTTTCATCCCTTTTCCCTTCTTATCGTCTGATTCTCCTTGTCCATCCCTCTATTCCCTTATCTGTCTGATTCATCCTTTGTCATCCCTTATTCCTCTTATCTGTTGATCATCCTTGTTTCCATCCTTTTTCCCTTCTTATCTGTCTGATTCTCTTTTGTCCATCCCTTTTTTCCCTTCTATTGTCTAGTTCATCCTTATCATCCTATTTCCCTTTATCTGTTGAATTCATCCTTTGTCATCCCTTATTCCCCTTCTATCATTCTGATTCATCTCTTGTCCATCCTTATTCCCCTTAGTCTGTCTGATTATTCTTTGTCATCCCTTTTCCTTCTTACCTATATATTCATCTCTTGTACTCCTTTTCCCTTCTCTATCTGTCTGATTCATCCTTTGTCATCCCTTATTCCCATTCTTAATCTGTTTGATTCATCTTTGTCATCTTATTCCCCTTCTTTTCTGTTTGTTCTCCTTTAACTTATTCCCTATCTGTTCGATTCATCTTTGTTCCTCTTTTCCCCTCTTATCTGTCTGATTCATCCTTGTGTCAATCCCTATTCCTTCTTACTGCTGTCTGATTATCCTTTGTACCATCTTATTTCCCACTTATCGTTGATTCATCCTTGTCCATCCATTATTCCCACTAATTCTGTCTGATTCTCATTTGCCATCCCTTTTCCCTTAATCTGTCTGTTCTCCTTTGTCCATCCTTATTCCCCTTATCTGTCTGATTCATCCTTTGTCCATCCCTCTTTACTCCTTATCTGTTGATTCTCTTTGTCCATCCTTTTCCCCTTTTATCTGTCTTGATTCTCCTTTGTCCATCCCTTATTCCTTCTTATCTGTCTGATTCATCCTTTGTCCATCCCTTATTACCCTTCTTACTGTCTGATCTTTTGTCCATCCTTTTCCCCTATCTGCTTTGATTAATCCTTTGTCCATCCCTTATTCCCCTTTTATCTGTTTGATTCATTTTGTCCCATCCCTTATTCCCCTTCTTATCTGTTGACTTACTTTGTCCATCCATTTCCCTTCTTATTCTGTCTGATTCATCTTTGTCCATCCTTATTTTCCCTTTTATCTGTCTGATATTCTTTGTCCATCCCTTATTCCCTTCTTATCTGTCTGATTCATCCTTTGTCCATCCCTTATTCCCCTTCTTATCTGTCTGATTCATCCTTTGTCCATCCCTTTCCCTTCCTGATCTGTCTGATTCATCCTTTGTCCATCTATTCCCCTTCTTATATGTCTGATTCATCCTTTGTCCATCCCTTATTCCCCTTCTTACCTTTGATTCATCCTTTGTCCATCCCTTATTCCCTCTTATCTGTTTGATTCATCTTTGTCATCCTTATTCCCCTTCTATTGTCTGATTCATCCTTTGTCCATCCCTTATTCCCCTTCTTATCTGTCTGATTCATCCTTTGTCCATCCCTTATTCCCCTTCTTATCTGTCTGATTCATCCTTTGTCCATCCCATTTCCCCTTATCTGTCTGATTCATCCTTTGTCCATCCCTTTTCCCTTTTTCTGTCTGTTCCTCTTTGTCCATCCTTTTCCTTCTTACCTGTCTGATTCATCCTTTGTCACCTCCTTTTCTTCTTACTGTCTGTTCCTTTGTCTCCCTCGTTCCCTTCTTACTGTCTGATTCATCCTTTGTCCATCCCTTGTTCCCTTCTTACTGTCTGATTCATCCTTTGTCCATCCCTATTCCTCGCTTCTTTTCTGTTGATTCATCTTGTCATCCATTATTTCCCCTTCTTGTCTGTGATTCATCTTTGTATCCCTTATTCCCCCTTTTGTCTGTCTGATTTCCTTTGTACATCCCTTATTCCCTCTTATCTGTCTGATTCATCCTTTGTCCATCCTTACTCCTACTTATCTGTCTGATTCATCCTTTGTCCATCCATTACTTCTATATTGTTCTGATTCATCTTTGTCCATCCCTTTTTCCCCTTATCTTTCTGATTCATCCTTTGTCCATCCCTTATTCCCCTTATCTGTCTGATTCTCCTTTTCCATCCATTATTCCCCTTCTTTCTGTCTGATTCAATCCTTTGTCCGTCCCTTATTCCCCTTCTTATCTGTTGATTCTCCTTTGTCCATCCATTATTCCCTTCTTATCTGTCTGATTCATCCTTGTACATCCCTTATTCCCCTTCTTATCTGTCTGATTATCCTTATTCCCCTCCTCTGTGTGTATATGTGTGTGTGTTCGTGTGTGTGTTGCATGTGGTGTGACTGTGGCAGTGCAGTGTGATTTATTGTCATATATACTTTCTGACTTTTGTTTATTTTTTACCCACAAGTTGTCAAGGAAATGCAGCAAACCAAAGGTTAATAATGTGTCCAATCATGCTTCGTGAGGTACCAAAGACACTCATTTTGCCATAGCGACTAATGAATTGGCAGTCCAACACAGACACACATTCCCCCCCCCCCCCTCCACACACACACACACACACACACAAAGCGAGAGGGAGATGGAGTGTGAGAGAAAATGAGAGAGAGATGAGAGAGAGAGAAGAGAGGATGAGAATGGAGAGGGACAGACAGAGAGAGAGAAAGAATCGAGCACGAGAGAGCAAACAGCACAGCGGAGAGGCAACAACAGGGGTGACTCAATGACATTCAGAGTGTGGAGAGCTGAGAGAGAGGAGGAGTAGGAAGGACAGAGATGAGAGAGAAGATGAGGAGGAAGAGAGATGAGAAAAGAGAGAGGATGAGGAAGGACAGATAGATTACAGAAGAGGAGGATGAGGAAGGACAGAAGAGACAGAGGTCACATCAACCATTCAGATGGAATGCCTGAACTTAACCTGAACTTAACAATTCAGATTGAGTGCTACAACTTAACCTTAAAACATGCCTGGCCACCCCAGGGAGGTGAGGGATGCTGTAGCTCCAGGGCACATCCTGTCTGTGGACACCCCAGGGGTGAGCTGCTGTAGCTCCAGGACCATCTGTCTGTGGACCCCGAGGGAGGGATGCTGTAGCTCCGGCATATGTTGTGGCACCAGGAGGTAGTCCAGGCATCTGTCTGTGCACCCCGGAGGGGGGATGCTTGTAGCTCCAGGGAACCATCCTGTCTGTGCCGACCCCAGGGGGTGAGGGATGCTGTAGCTCCAGGGAACCATCCTGTCTGTGGACACCCAGGGGTAGGGTGCTGTACTCCAGGGAACCATCCTGTCTGTGGACACCCCAGGGAGGGAGGTGCCTGTAGCTCCAGGGAACCATCCTGTCTGTGGACCCCAGGGTGAGGGTGCTGTAGCTCCAGGGACCATCCTGTCTGTGGACCCCAGGGAGGGAGGGATGCTGTAGCTCCAGGAACCATCCTGCTGTGGCACCCCAGGAGGGGGATGCGTAGCTGCCCGGGAACCATCCTGTCTGTGGACACCCCAGGGAGAGAGGGTGCTGTAGCCCAGGGAACCATCATGTCTGTGGAACCCCAGGGGAGGAGGGGAGGCTGCAACAAGCAAGGTTGGAGAACAGGGGATGGCATTGCAGATACACACTACACCTTTACCACATCAGAATGTCAGGAGACCCCTAACCTGGAAACCGTCTCTCTCTCTCTCTCTTCTCTCTCTCTCTCTCTCTCTCTCTCTCTCTCTCTCTCTCTCTCTCTTCTCTCTCTCTCTCTCTCTCTCATCTCTCCAGCAGAGCAGTGGTTGGTGAATAGATTGAGTACAGAGTCTCTCTGTCCCAGAGGAAAGCTTGCTGGATCAATGACAAATCACATTGTGTCTGCAAGCGCTTTCTCTCCATTCCCAGCCCAGCATGTTGAACGGAGGGGGGAAAAGAAAGAATTGTACACTTCTCCAGACAGGTCCACCAATCACATAACTTCATCCCCCCCTGTCAGTCAAAGAAGCAGAGAGGGAGAACAGTAAAAAAAGGGAGATTGAAAAGTACATGTGGAGAGAGCAAAGATGAGATAAGAGAGAGACAAAACAAATGAACAAACTAAGAAAAATGCTGTGAATGGGGGAGGGAGAGATATAGAAACAAATGTAGGAGAAAGAAGAAGAGGGATAGACAGAGAGAGAGGGAGAAGGGTTAGAAAATGAAAGAGAGATGAACAGACAGATAGGGAGATGGAGAGGGGGCTTCTCTCTTCCGTTCAGCTGCAGCTCTTGGCTGGCTGTGAAAAGCTGCTCCTTCCTGGAGCAGGAAGCCCACTGGGCACCATTGTGCCGGCCCACAATCCCTCCCTCCCCCCCTGAACCCACCACAGCCACCCCCTGTGACTCTAGAGAGAGGGAGAGAGGCTGGGGGGTGGGCTAGAGAGGGGTGAGGTAGACAGATTGGACAACCACAGTCATAGAGCATCTTTGTGTGTGTGTGTGCGTGTGCGTGTGCGTGTGCGTGTGTGCATATTGATAGTAGTGGTGGTTAAGGGGAAAAGAATTTGGCACAGTTATGTATGGAGTGTGTTTCTGAAGAAATGGTACATAAATGTTCCTTTTAACTTCTTATGGCTGCAGGGGCAGTATTGAGTAGCTTGGATGAAAGGTGCCCAGAGTAAACTGCCTGCTCCTCAGTCCCAGTTGCTAATATATGCATATTGTTATTCGTATTGGATAGGAAACACTCTGAAGTTTCTTAAACGGTTTGAATGATGTCTGTGAGTATAACAGAACTCATATGGCAGGCAAAAAACTGAGAAGAAATCCAAACAGGAAGTGGGAAATCTGAGGTTGGTTGATTTTCAACTCATCGCCTATCAAATACACAGTGGGGTATGGGTCAGTTTGCACTTCCTACGGCTTCCACTAGATGTCAACAGTCTGTAGAACCTTGTATGATGCTTCTACTGTGAAGTGGGGCCGAAGGAGACGGGAATTAGTCAGGTCTATCATGACCTGACCATGCTCTGACCATGCGCGTTCACATGAGAGGAAGCTCTGTTCTATCGCACTTCTGAAGACAACGGAATTCTCCGGTTGGAACTTTATTGAAGATTTATGTTAAAAACATCCTAAAGATTAATTCAATACATCGTTCGACATGTTTCTACTGACTGTTACGGAACTTTTTGACATTTTGTCTGCTTTTAGTGAATGCGCTTCCTGACTTTGGATTTGTTTACCAAACACGCTAACAAAAATAGCTATTTGGACATAAATGATGGACATTACCGAACAAAACAAACATTTCGTGTGGAAGTGGGAGTCCTGGGAGTGCATTCCGACGAAGGTCAGCAAAGGTAAGTGAAGATTTATAATGCTATTTATAACTTTTGTTGACTCCACAATTTGGTGGGTAACTTTATGGCTTCCTTTTGTGGCTGAACGCTGTTCTCAGATTATTGAATATTGTGCTTTATTGCGTAAACTTTTTGAAATCTGACACAGCGGTTGCATTAAGAACAAGTGTCTTTAATTCTATGTAAAACATGTATCTTTCATCAAAGTTAATGAGGAGTATTTCTGTTATTTGATGTGGCTCTCTGTAATTTCGGATATTTTGGAGGCATTTCTGAACATGGCGCCAATGTAAACTGAGGTTTTTGGATATAAATATAACTTTATCGAACAAAACATATATGTATTGTGTAACATGCAGTCCTATGCGTGTCATCAGATGAAGATCGTCAAAGGTTAGTGATTATTTAATCTCTATTTCTGCTTTTTTGTGCTCCTGTCTTTGGCTGGAAAAATGGGTGTTTTTCTGTGATTTTTGCGGTGACCTAACATAATCGTTTGTGGTGCTTTCGCTGTAAAGCCTTTTTGAAATCGGACACTGTGGTGGGATTAACAAGAAATGTATCTTTAAAATGGTGTGAAATACTTGTATGCTTGAGGAATTTTAATTATGAAGATTTCTGTTTGTTTTGAATTTGGCGCCCTGCACTTTCACTGGCTGTTGTCATATCGATCCTGTTACGGGATTGCAGCCATAAGAGTTTTAAGGAGTTCTTCTTACTACCGTATTACATATGTCCATATGTTTTAGTAATATATTTGACCTTAGAACTGGCTTAATTACTATGGAAGGAGAGATGGAGGGATGGAAAGATGAGGGAGAGACAAAAACTGGCAATAAAGGGAGGTGGAGGAAATCGGTTAGAGAGGAGGAAGGAAAGGAGAGAACAAACATCAGGGAAGGAAAGGAGGATAAGAGATGAAAAGGAAAGGAGGGTAGGGAGGTGAATAAGGAAAGGGGGATAGGAGGTGAGAAGGAAAGGATGACAGGAGGTAAAGAAGAAAGGGGATAGGAGGTGAAGAAGGAAAGGAGGATAGGAGGTGAGAAGGAAAGGAGGATAGGAGATGAATAGGAAAGGAGGACAGGAGGTGAAGAAGGAAAGAAGGATAGGAGTTGAAGAAGGAAAGGAGGATAGGAGATGAATAAGGAAAGGAGGATAGAAGGTGAAGAGGAAAGGGAATAGGAGGTGAAGAAGGAAAGGAGGATAGGAAGATGAATAGGAAAGGAGGATAAGAGAGAGGGAAGAAGAAGGAAAGGAGGATAGGAGATGAATAAGGAAAGGAGGATAAGAGGTGAATAAGGAAAGGAGGATAGGAGGTGAATAAGGAAAGGAGGTGGAGGAGGGAGGGGAAGAAGAGGAGGAGAAGAGGACGAGAGGGAAAGAGGGAGCAAAACATGGATGAATTAAAGATGTGTCTGAAGAAATGCGCCTCAGAAGTGGGGCACAGGAAAACCCGGTGAGTCTCTCTTCCTTTCCTTTCCTCTCCTCTCACATCCCATCCAACCCTTTTTGTCATCCATCTCCCACTCTACCCTTTCTCTTCCCCTCGCTCTCTCTTCTACCCTCTGTCCTCTCTTACCTCACGCTCTCTTCTCCTCTCTCCTCTATTCTTTCTATCTCCCTCCAAGAGTGCACTACTGATCCACTTCCCAACAAATGTCACCCTAGATTAGCCTAGCTTCAGACAGTCAGTGCCATTCATCTTAATGCAGTTATGCTAATGCTAACGAGCCATGCTGCACTATGCCTGAACACTAAATGCATTAATGCTAATGCTACGTAGCACTCATTTCAGTAGCTTAGCGTACAGACCAACAGCTGTGTAGTAGCACTCTGTCCTAGCATAGAATATTGCTTTGAAATGGAACATGCTTTTTAACCAATTTTAATTATACACCGCTGGAAGTGAGCTTACTGCTGTGTCATTCGGGTTTGCAGCTGCACACAAACACACAAATATCACGCACAAAAGCACACAAGCACGCACACACACACACACTGTCACCCCGTCACCCTGATCATTATCATTATCATGTATTAAGCCAGTGAGTGTAAGAGCTCAGAGAAAGGAGGGATTGCTTTCTAATTTTAAAGAGTTGCCTCCAGATGCCTCCAGTCTAGTACTGTCCCCTGGTTTGGAATAGAGGACATGTTGGGACCAGATGCCTCCAGTCTAGTACAGTCCCCTGGTTTGGAATAGAGGACATGATGGTAACCAGATGCCTCCAGTCTAGTACAGTCCCCTGGTTTGAAATAGAGGACATGATGGTAACCAGATGCTCCGTCTAGTACAGTCCCCTGGTTTGGAAATAAGGACATGATGGTAAACCAGATGCCTCCAGTCTAGTACAGTCCCCTGGTTTGAATACGAGATGAATGTGTAACGCAGATGCCTCCGAGTCTAGTCAGTCCCCATGGTTTGGAGATAGAGGAATAAGACATTGTGAACCAGCAATTGCCTCCAGTCTAGTACGTCCCCTGTTGGAGATAGAAGGATATGTCGGTGACCGAACTGCCTCCAGGCTAGTACCAGTCCCACTCGTGTTGAAGAAATTAGAGGATCATATTGGAACAAGATGCCTCCAGTCTAGTTCACAGTCCCCTGGTTTGAAAATAGAGAAACATGTTGGGACCAGATCCTCCAGTCTAGTACAGTCCCCGGCTTTTGAATAGAGGACATTGTTGGACCAGATTGGCCTCCAGCTAGTACAGTCCCCTGTTTGGAATAGAGACATGATGGTAACCAGATGCCCTCCATCCTAGTACAGTCCCCCTGGTTGAAATAGGGGACAGTGGGACCAATGCCTCCAGTCTAGTACAGTCCCCTGGTTTGAAAATAGAGGACATGAGTAACCAGATCCTCCAGGCTTGTACAGGTCCCCCTGTTTGGAATAGAGACATGTAGGGACCCTAATATGCCTCCATCTAATACTGTCCCCTGGTTTGGAATAGAGAACATGTTGGGAAACAGATGCCTCCATCTAAGTACATCCCCTGGTTTGAATAGAGAAATGTGGGACCAATGTCTGCCAGTCCTAAGTACAGTCCCCCTGGTTGGAATAGAAGGACATGATGGTAACAGATGCCTCCAGTCTAACTGTCCCCTGGTTGAAATAGAGACGATGGTAACCAGATGCCTCCAGTCTAGTACAGTCCCCTGGTTTAAATAGAGGAACATGATGGTAAACAGATGCCTCCATCTAGTACATGTCCTGGTTTGAATAGAGGACATGAGGTAACCAGATCCTCCAGTCTAGTACAAGTCCCCTGGTTGAAATAGAGGACATGAATGGTAGACCAGATGCCATCCAGTCAGGTACATGTCCCCTGGTTGAAATAGAGGAATGATGGTAACCATAATAAGATGCCTCCAGTTAGTACAGTCCCCTGGTTTGAAAATAGAGGAATGTGGGACCAGAAATGCCTCCAGTTAGTACAGTCCCCTGTTTGAAATAGAGGACATGAGTGTAACCATGAATGCCTCCAGTCGAGTAAAGTCCCCGGTTTGGAATAGGACACTGTTGGACCAGATGCCTCCAGTCTAATACTGGTCCCCGGGTTGGAATAGAGAACATGGTGGGACAGATGCCTCCAGTCTAGCGTACAGTCCCTCTGGTTTGAAGTAGAGAACATGTTGGGACCACCATGCTCCAGTCCTAATACTGTCCTGGTTTGGAATAGAGGAGCATGTTGGGGACAGAGATGCCTCCAGTCTAATACTGTCCCCTGGTTGGAATAGAGAACATGTTGGACCAAAAGATGCCCTCCAGTCTAGTACAGTCCGCCGTTTGGAATAAGGACATGTGGACCAGATGCCTCCAGTCTAGTACAGTTCCCCTGTGTTGGGAATAGAGAAATGTTTGGGACCAGATGCCTCAGTCTAGTTACAGATCCTGGTTTGAAATAGAGAACTGTTGGGACCAGATGCCTCCATCTAGTACCAGTCCCCTGAGTTTGGAATAGAGGACATGGGGAACCAGATGCCTCCCAGTCAGTACACAGTCCCCTGGTTGGGATAGAGAAACATGTTGGGACCAATGCCTCCAGTCTATACAGTCCCCTGGTTTGGAATAGAGGAACATGTATGGGTAACCAGAATGCCTCCAGGTCTAGACAGTCCCGCTGGTTTTGGAATATGAGGACATGTTGGGACCAGATGCCTGCCAAGTCTAGTACCATTCCCCTTGGTTGGGAATAGAGGACATGATGGTAAACCAGATGCCTCAATCTAGTAACTGTCCTCCTTGGTAAATAGAGTTACATGATTGGAACCAGATGCCTCCAGTCAGTTACAGCCCCTGGATTTTGAAATAGAGGACATGTGGTACCAGATCCTCCAGTCCTAGTACAGTCCCCTGTTTGAAATAGAGACAATGTGGTAACAGAAGCTCCCAGTTCTAGTACAGTCCCTGGTTTGGAATTAGAGAGAAACATGTTGGACCAGATGCCTCCAGTCTAGTACAGTCCCTGGTTTGGAATAGGAGACATGATGTGGACCAGATGCCTCCAGTCTAGTACAGTCCCCTGGTTTGAAATAGAGGAACATGTTGGGGCAGATGCCTCCAGTCTAGTACAGTCCCCTGGTTTGAATAGAGGACATGTTGGGACCAGATGCCTCCAGTCTAGTACCAGTCCCCTGGTTTGTAAATAGAGAACATTTGGGGACCAGATGCCTCCAGTCTAGTACAGTCCCCTGGTTTGGAATGAGAAACAGTTGGGACCAGATGCCTCCAGTCTAGTACAGTCCCTGGTTTTGGAATAGAGGACATGTGGGACCAGATGCCTCCAGTCTAGTACAGTCCCCTGGTTTGGAATAGAGAACATTGTTGGACCAAGATGCCTCCAGTCTAGTACAGTCCCCCTGGTTTGGAATAGAGGACATGTTGGCCAGATGCCTCCAGTCAGTACCAGGTCCCCTGCTTTGAATAAGAGAACATGTTGGGACCAGATGCCTCCAGTCTATATCACGTCCCCTGGTTTGGAATAGAGGACATTGATGGTAAACCAGATGCCTCCAGTCTAGTACGTGTCCCTGTTTGAAATAGAGACATGATGGTAACCAGATGCCCCCAGTCTAGTACAGTCCCCTTGGTTTGAAAGAAGGACATGAGTAACCAGATGCCTCCATCTAGTACAGTCCCCGGTTTGAAATAGAGGACATGATGGTAACCAGATGCCTCCAGTCTAGTACAGTCCCCTGGTTTGAAAATAGAGGACATGATGGTAACCAGATGCCCCTCCAGTCTAGTACAGTCCCCTGGGATTTGAAATAGAGGACAATGATGGTAAACCAGAATGCTCAGTCTAGTACAGTCCCCTGGTTTGAAAATAGAGGACATGTGGGACCAGAATGCCTCCAGTCTAGTACATGTCCCCTGGTTTTGAATAGATGGGACAATGTTGGGACCAGATGCCTCCAGTCTAGTACTAGGTCCCCTGGTTTGAATAGAGAACATGTTGGGACCAGATGCCTCCAGTCCTAGTACGAGTCCCTGGTTGAAATAGTAGGACATGTTTGGGACCCAGATGCCTCCAGTCTCAGTACAAGCCATCCCTGGTTTGGAATATGATGGACATGATGGTAACCAGATGCCTTCCAGTCTAGTAACAGTCCACTGGTTTGAAAATAGAGGACATGTGGACCAGATCTCCAGTCTAGTACAGTCCCTGGTTGAAATAGAGGACATGATGGTAACCCATGATATGCCTCCAAGTCTAGTACAGTCCCTGGTTTTGGAATTAGAGGCCACCTGTTGGGACCTAGATGCTCCATCAATAACTGTCCCTGGTTTGGAATAGAGAACAGTGTTGGACCAGAATGCCTTCCAGTCAAGTACAGTCCCCTGGTTTGGAATGAGACATGTTGGGACGCAGAATGCCTTTCCAGTCTAGTAACAGTCCGGTTTGGAATAGAGTGACATGATGGTAACCAAGATGCCTCCAGTCTAGTACGGTCCCCTGGTTTGAAATAGAGGACATGATGGTAACAGATGCCCTCCAGTCTAGTTACAGTCACCCTGGTTTGAAATAGGAGGACAGATGGTAAACCAGATGCTCCAGTCTGTCAGTCCCCTGGTTGAAATGAAGGACATGATGGTAACCAGATGCTCCATTCTAGTAACAAGCCCCTGGCTTTGAAATAGAGATGATGGTACAGATGCCTCCAGTTAGTACAGTCCCTGGTTTGAAATAGAGGAACATGATGGTAACCAATACCCCTCCCATCGTAGTACAGTCCCCTGGTTTGAAAAGAGAGGACATGTTGGACAGATGCCTCCAGTCTAGTAAACAGTCCCTGGTTTGAAATAGAGGACATGGAGGTAACCAGATGCCTCCAGTCTAGACAATGTTCCCCTGTTGGAATAGGAGACATGTTGGGACCAGTATGGCCTCCAGTCTAAGACTGTCCCCTGGTTGTGGAAGAGAGAACATGTTGGGGACAAAGATGCCTCCAGTCTAAGTACAGTCCCCTGTTTGAAAATAGAGAACATGTTGGACCAGTCCGTCAATCCTCAATACTGTCCCCTGGTTTGGAATAGAGAACATTGGGACCCAGATGCCTCCAGTCTAATCTGTCCCGGTTTGGAAATAGAGAACATGTGGGACCAGATGGCCTCCAGTCTAGTACAGTCCCCTGGTTTGGAATAGAGGACATGTTGGGACCAGATGCCTCCAGTCTAGACAGTCCGCCTGGGTTTGAATAGTAGAACATGTTGGGACTAAATGCGCTCCACTAAACTGTCCCCGTGTTTGGAAAAAGAGAACATGTGGGACCAATGCCCCAGTCTAGTTACAGTCCGCCTGGTTTGAAAAGAACATGTGGACCTAGATGCCTCCATCTCTGATGTAACAGTCCCCTGTGTTGGAATAGAGGACATGTGGTGGGACAGACAATCCTCCACAATACTGGTCCCTGGTTGGAATTAGAGAACTGTGGGGACCAGCCATGCCTCCAGTCTAGTACGTCCCCCTGGTTTTTGGAAATAGAGGACATGTGGGCACAGATGCTCCAGTCAGGACAGTCCTCCGGTTGGAATAGAGAACATGTTGGACAGATCCCTCCAGTCTAGTAACAGTCCCTGGTTCGGATAGAAGGACATTCCCGTCCTGCGCGCACAGATTGCCCAGTCTAGTACAGTCCCGGTTTGCATAGAGCCACATCACGTACCAGATGCCTCCCAGTATACACGTCCCCTGGTTTGGAATAGAGGACTCTGTTGGGACCAGAATGCCTTCCCAGTCTAGTCAACAGTCCCTGGCGCAAGTAGAGACAGTGGACCAGCCCATCCCTGTAACGTCCTGTTGAAAATAGAGAACATGTTGGCCAGATGCCTCCAGTACTAGACAGTCCCTGGTTGGAATAGAGAACATGTTTGGGACCAAGAATGCCGTCCAGTCTAGTAACAGTCCCCTGGTTTTGATTAGAGAACATTCGTTTGGACAATGCCTCCAGTCTATACAGTCCCCTGGTTTGGAAATAGAGAACAATGTATTGGGACCCAGAATGCCTCCAGTCCTATACAGTCCCTGGTTTGAAATAGAGGAACATGTTGGGACCAGATGCCCAGATCTAGTCAACAGTCCCCTGGTTGGAATAGAAGGACATGTTGGACCAGAAATCTCAGTCTATGACAGTCCCCTGGTTGAAAGAGAACATGTGACCAGTGCCTCCAGTCGTACAGTCCCCTGGTTTGGATTAGAGATAAAGTGGGACCAATGCCTCCAGTCTAGTACAGTCCCCTGTTTGGAATAAGGAAAACATGTTGGGCCTGCCTCCTTCTAGACAGCCCTGGTGATAGGACAGGTACCGATCCTCCACTAGTACAGTCCCCCTGGTTGGAGAGTAAGAGAACATCGTTGGACAGATGCCTCCAGTCAAGTAACAGCCCCTGGTTTGAAATAGAGGAACTGGGTACTCAGATGCCCTCCAGCTAGTCAGTCCCCTGGTTTGAAATAGGGACAGTTGGATACAAGATCCTCCAGTCTATACAGTCCCCCTGGTTATGGAATAGAGGACATGTGAACCAGAGCCTCCAGTTAGTCACAGTCCCCTGGTTTGGAATAGAGGACATGTTTGGAACCAGATGCCTTCCATCTAGTACAGTCCGCCTGGTTGAATAGAAGGACAGTTTGAACCAGATGCCATCCATTAGTACAGGTCCCTGGTGAATAGAGAACATGTTGACCAGATGCTCCAGTCTAGTACAGTCCCCTGGTTGGATAGAGGACAGCTTGAACCAGATGCCTCCAGTCTAGTGACAGCCCCTGGTTTGGAAATAAGAGGACATGTTTCGACCAGATGCCTCCAGTCTAGTACTGTCCCCTGTGTTGGAGCTACAGGATCAAAGATCAGCGGAGGGTGGGTGGAGCAATGATGTTAACTGAGGTCTGGACAGTACAGTAGCTCACAGTAGGCCATATTAATGTTAACTCCTGCCAGAATTAAGTGTTTTGTAGTAAAACTCCTAAACAAATGTTAATTTTGCTCTCGCGGAACAGGAGTGGAGGAAAGGGGAATTGTTATGCTGTGAATGTAGGACCAAAAGCGACGTAATAATAACAGATCTTTATCCAGTATTAAACAAATAGATGATTCCGCCACTGGATATTTATCAATGTAAATCCAAACAGGAAAGAAATCCTCTCGTATAGAGAGGAACGACGGGCGCGCCGACTGCAGGTCGCTTCAGGAAGGCACTGCCGTAGACGACATAGACACCCTGCTCAATCACCAGCAGTCTGAAAGAAGGCAAAGAACACGACAGGGCGGAACAGGCACAGGCAAACATCAAAACAAGATCCGACCAGGACAAAGCGGAAAATCAGAGGAGAAATAGGACTCTAAATCAGAGGGCAAAATAGGGGACAGGTGTGAAAGAGTAAATGAGGTCGTTAGGAGAATGAGAAACAGCTGGGAGCAGGAACGGAACGATAGAGAGAGAGAGAGCGGGAGAGGGAGAGAGGGAGGAGGAGAGAGAGAGAGAAAGAGAAAGAGGGAAAGAACCTAATAAGACCAGCAGAGGGAAGCACAGGGACAAGACATGATCAAAGACAAAACATGACAGGGATTGTTTTTTATCAGGATCTTGAGAGAATGTTAATGCACAATTAGGAATTTCATGAAGCCTATCGTGTCAAAAAAATTGAATTTGGTACCATATTCCTAGCACACAATGACAACATCAAGTTGATTACTCTTCAAACAGTATGCGCTCCAGCAAGTATATTTCACTGGTCGTCCCCAAAGCCAACACCTCCTATGGCCACCTTTCCTTCCAGTTCTCTGCTGCCAATGACTGGGGCGAATTGCAAAAATCAGAAGTTGGAGACTTATATCTCTCTCACTAACTTTAAGGGTTGTCAGAGCTGTCAGAGCAGCTTACCGATCGCTGCAGCTGTACACAGCCCATCTGTAAATAGCCCATCCAACCAACTACCTACCTCATCCCCATATTTGTTTTTGTTTTTCTGCTCTTTTGCACACCAGTATCTCTACTTGCACATCCTCATCTGCACATATATCACTCCAATGTAAATTGTTAAATTGTAATTACTTCGGCACGATTGGCCTATTTAATGCCTTACCTCCTTACTTCATTTGCACACACTGTATACAGATTTTTCTATTGTGTTTTTGATTGTACGTTTGTTTATCTCATGTGTAACTCTGTGTTGTTGTTTTTGTCGCACTGCTTTGCTTTATCTTGGCCAGGTCGCAGTTGTAAATGAGAACTTGTTCTCAGATGGCCTACCTGGTTAAATAAAGGAGAAATAAACAATAAAAAAAAAGAAAAGACCTACAGTTTTTGCATTTTGTTTTGGATGTGTTTCGGATGATCTTGTTCCCAATATAAATGTTAAGTAATGTATTGTGTCATTTTGGAGTCACTTTTATTGTAAATAAGAATAGAATATGTTTCTGAACATTTCTACATTAATGTAGAACCATGGTTACGGATAATCATGAATGAATCATGAATATTGATGAGTAAGAAAGTTACAAATGCACAAAGATCATGCACCCAAAACAGTTTTTAGGGGGTATGGATAACCTCTCACAATTCACAAACCCCCCACATATGCTCATCTGCCACAACCAGTAAGAAATACAAAGGGGATGTCGCAAAAAATCATACTGTCAGCTCTCCCCATCCCTCTGTACCCCCCCCTCTACTCCTCCCACACTCAGTGGTGAGAGCAAAGGTCATGAAAAGGTCAGCTGTACCACAGCTCACAGAGAGGGGTCAGAAGAGAAAGGAGGTAGAGGGGGAGGTACGAGAGAAGGGGGAGAGGGGGTAGAGAAGAGGGGGAGGGGGAGGTAGAGAGAGTGGGAGAGGGGAGGTAGAGAGGGGGAGGTAGGGGGAGTAGAGAGAGGGGGAGGAGGAGAGGGAGAAGAGATAGAGGGGGAGGGTAAAGAGATGAGGGGGAGTAGAGAGAGGAGAGAGGGGAGGTAGAGAGAGGAGGGAGAGGGGGGTAAAGAGAGGGGGAAGGGGAGGATAGAGAGGGGGAGTAGATGCCAGAATCTCTCCTCACCCTGAAAAAACATGGAATTGCTGTGTTCAGTATGGAAATCATTTAGTAAGAGTAATGAGTCTGCTGTTCTATATAGCTGCATGAACAAAGGGGAAACATCATGCACCTGCTGAACAAATGGGGGGCAACAATCACATATTTTCTACATAATGTGCCTTAGTTTGGACCCAGGAAGAGCAGCTGTAGTAATGTGGAACACTTATAAAATACCACATAGCATAGAGCTATCTGATGTACAGTATAGTTGACAATTAGGCCACCACAACCATCAGAAATAACTAATTGAGAGAACAGTCGCTGTGTGTGTGTGTGTGTGTGTGTGTGTGTGGTGTGTTGTGTGTGTGTGTGTGTGTGTGTGTGTGTGTGGTGTGTGTGTGTGTGTGTGTGTGTTGTGTTGTGGTGGTGTGTGTTGTGTGTGTGTGTGTGTGTGTGTGTGTGTCTTGGCTTGTGTGTGTGCGTGAGGAGGGAAGAGGAGAGAGATAAAGAGGAAGAGAGAGAGCGATGCAGAGAGGTTTATATTTGTTTCACTTTGTTTATTATCTATTTCACTTGCTTTGCATTGTAACACATGTTTCCATGCCAACAAATCCCTTTGAGTTGAATTGAATTGAGAGAGAGAGACACAGAGAGCGAGAGAGGGGTGGTTGTCATCTGTCGCTAAGAGGACCTAAGCAGCTAAACATCTTTTTGGATTATTTTTAACGGCAGCCCACAAAATAAATACATACAAACAGATATTCTATTCCTAATATTGAAGCTATGAAATCGATGACGTGAAGGATATGTCAGCGGTATTTTGTCCTCTCCAGATATCTGAAAGGTGGAGAAGAGGAATGAGAGTGAGGTGGCGTGGTGACGACATATGCTGAAGGGTTAATAGATGGTGAAAGAAGAGAGGAGGAAGAGAATAGACATCCACGTGTGAAACAACACTTAAAAAGGTCAAGCGTTATTCCCTTGGTGTATGAGCAATATTCATCTTTGTGCTTTATTTTTCACATAACAAAGAGAAGAGAATTGACGGTGTGTCTGTTCTAGAACATATGCTTATGGCGCACACACAACACACACACATGCACACACACACACTACACACACACACACACCACATACACACACACACACCACGACAAACAACACACACACACACACACACACACACACACACACACAACACACACACACACACACACACACACACAGCGAGAAAAGAGAAGAGAGGCACAGTGAGAGAAAGAGAGGAGAGGAGAGACAGGAGAGGGACGGAACAAGAACTGCGAGAGAAAGAGAGAGAGACAGCGAGATAAGAGAGACATGCAGAGATAAGAAGAAGCGAGAGAAGAGAGGACAGCGAGAGAAAGGAGAGAGACAGCTGAGAGTAAAATGACCAGCAAGAGAAGAGAGACAGCGAGAGAAAGAGAGACAGCGAGAGAAAGAGAAGCGAGAGAAAGAGAGAGAGACGCAGCGAGAGAAGAGAGGACAGCGAGGAGAGAATAGAGAAGAGAGACAGCGAGAGAAAGAGAGAGAGAACCGATAGAAAGCGCAGAGTAGAGAGACAGCGAGAGGAAAGAGAGACACGCGAGAGAAAGAGAGAGAGACAGCGAGAGTAGAAGAAGACGCCGGAGAGAAAGAGCAGAGCAGTCAGAGAAGAGAGACAGCGAGAAGAGAGAAAGAGACAGGGAGGAGGAGAAAGAGACAGCGAGAAAGAGACAGCGGAGAAGAAAGAGAACAGCGAGAGAAAGAGAGAGGAGAAGGAGAGAGAGACAGGAGAGACAAGCGAACGAGAAAAGAAGGACGAGAACCTGAAAGACGAGTAGGAGAAGAGAGAGACAGCGAGAAAAGAGAGAGAGACAGCTGAGAAATGAGAAGAGAGACAGCGAGAGAAAGAGAGACAGCGGAGAAAGAGAGGACAGGCGAAGAAGGAGAGAAGCGGAGAACGGAAGCGAGAGAAAGAGAGACAGCGAAAGAAAGAGGAGACGAGCGACAGAGAGAAAGAGAGAGAACAGCGAGAGAAAGGAGAGAGGACAGCGAAGAGAAGAAAGCTGAGAGAAAGAAGAGAGAGCAAGGGAGAGAAGGACAGTCGAGAGAGAAGAGAGAGCGAGAAAAAGAAAGGAGAGAGAGACAGTGAGAAAGACAGACAGCAATAGAGAGGAGAGAGAGACAGCGAGAGTAAGAGAGAGAGACAGCGAGAGAAAGAGAGACAGCGAGAGAAAGAGAGACAGCGAGAGAAAGAGAGACAGCGAGAGAAAGAGACAGCGAGAGAAAGAGAGACAGCAAGAGAAAGAGGAGAGAGAGACAGAGAGAGAAAGAGAGAATGAGAGGGAGTGACCCATAATAGGATATGGAGAGTCAAACACACACACCTACACACACCTACACACATCTACTGTACACCTAAACACACATACACACACCTACACCTACACACACCTACACACACACCTACACAACTAAACACACCTACACCTACACACAACTACTGTACACCTACACACACCTACTGTACACCTACACACACACCTACTGTACACCTACACACACTTACACACACGTACACAAACACAAACACACACACAGCCAAACAGTACTGAATCATTTATCTGCTTTTTATTTGTGCCATGTTTGTCCTGCATTAAATATGCCCAGGCAAAAAGAGAGAACGAGAGCATGGAAAGACGACTTGTAGAGAAAGACTGCTACAACACGCAAAAACATGACAACCCACAGAACAGGGAGTGGAATATGTGCTGTTTTGCAGAGGACACAAACAGCATTTACATAATTCATGTTGATTAACACACTGCTCTGCGTTTCACTGTGACTAACAAGCCAGACAGAAGAGGGAAAGCAAGAAAATGGCAATTGTCTTCATAACAGAAAACACGCTTCAGTCACTTAACATGACTCGACACACAGACACAATACACACAGACACATTTACTCTCTGTGTTCAAAGGCATAACATTGTCAATCCGGTTTTGTTTGTCCCTCACAGCCATCCGTTCTGACACGGTTGTCACGGGCCACAGGAAAAGCTGGGTAAACAGACGGCGTTGCTACACCACTTCCTGCCCTGCCTCCCTGTGGGAATGTTGTACTCTGATTAAATCAGTTCCCCTATGCTTCTCCATCAGAACCAGCATCTTCCCCTCATGGATAAGAGGGAAAAAACAGCCTTTATAGCTTTACAGGCCTCTGTCTCTTATTCTCTCACCGTGTGGCTCAGTTGGTAGAGCAGGGTGCTTGCAACACCAGGGTGGTGGGTTCAAGGAGGTTTACTGTATGCACTTACTACTGTAAGCTGCTCTGGATAAGAGCGTCTGCTAAATGGCAACATACAGGGCCTTCAGAAATTGATTACATGTAGATTTTGTGTCACTAGCCTACACACAATACACCATCATTATAAAGGGGAATTATGTTTTTAGAATTTTTTACAAATTAATGAAAAGTTGAAATGTCTTGAGTCAATTAGTATTCAACCCCTTTGTTATGGTCTGAATAAGTTCAGGTGTCAAAATGTGCTTAACAAGTCACATAATAAGTTTCATGGACTCTGTATGCAATAATAGTATTTAACATTATTTTTTTAATGACTACTACATCTCTGTACCCCACACATACAATTATCCGTAAGGTCGAGCAGTGAATTTCAAACACAGATTCAACCATAAAGACCAGGGAGGTTTTCTTATACAAAGTGTTACTGTATGTTTGGGGCAAATCCAACACAACACATCACTGAGTACCACTCTTCATATTTTCAAGCATGGTGGTGGCTGCATCATGTTATGGGTATGCTTGTCATCAAGCAAGACTAGTGTTTTTTTGAGGATAAACATGAATGGAATAGAGTTAAGCACAGGCAATATCCAAGAGGAAAACCTAGTTCAGTCTGCTTTCCAACAACACTGGGAGACAGATTCACCGTTTCAGCAGGCAATAACCTAAAACACAAGCCAAATAAACACTGGAGATTATTTTAACTAGGCTAGTCAGTTAAGAACAAATTCTTATTTACAATGACAGCGAGGAACAGTGGGTTAACTGCCTTGTTCAGGGCAGAACGACAGAGTTTTACCTTGCGCTCGGGATTCAATCTAGCAACATTTTGGTACTGTCCAACGCTCTAACTACTAGCTACCTCCCCACCACTACCTCCCCCACCATCTACCTGCCGCACCAGCTACCTGCCGCACCAACTACCTGCCCCACCAGCTACCTGCCGCACCACTACCTGCAGCACCAGCACCTGCCCCACAACTACCTGCCACACCAGCTACCTGCCCCACCAGCTACCTGCCCCACCAGCTACCTGCCGCACATCTACCTGCAGGCACCAGCTACCTGCCCCACCAACTACCTGCCACACCAGCTACCTGCCCACCAGCTACCTGCCGCACCATCTACCTGCAGCAGCAGCTACCTGCCCACCACACTACCTGCCCCACCAGCTACCTGCCCACCAACTACCTGCCCACCAGCTACCTGCCACACCAACACCTGCCGCACAGCTACTGCCTCACCAGCTACCTGCCCCACCAGCTACCTGCCCACCAGCTACCTGCCGCACCAGCTACCTGGCCGCACGCAGTACCTGCCCCACCAGCTACCTGCCCCACCAGCTACCTGCCGCACAACTACCTGCCGCACCAGCTACCTGCCAACACCAACTACCTGCCGCACCAGCTACCTGCCGCACCAGCTACCTGCCGCACCAGCTACCTGCCCCACCAGCTACCTGGCGCACCATACCTGCCGCCCGCCAGCTACCTGCCACACAACTACCTGCCGCACCAGCTACCTGCCGCACCAACTACCTGCCGCAACCAGCTACTGCCGCACCAGCTACTGCCACACCAACTACCTGCCCACCAGCTACCTGCCCCACCAGCTACTTGCCGCCCACAGCTACCTGCCCACCAGACCTGTACCCACCAAAGCTACCTGCCCCACCAGCTACCTGCCCCACCAGCTACCGCCCACCAGCTCTGCCCCACCAGCTACCTGCCGCACCAGCTACCTGCCCACCAGCTACCTTCCGCACCAGCTACCTGCCCCCACCAGCTACTGCCCACAGCTACCTGCCCCACCAGCTACCTGCCCCACCAGCTACCTGCCAACACCAACTACCTGCCCAACCAGCTACCTGCCCCACCAGCTACCTGCCCCAACCACAGCTACCTGCCGCACCAGCTACCTGGCCCACCAGCTACCTGCCCCACCAGCTACCTGCCGCACCAGCTACCTGCCCCACCAGGCTACCTGCCGCACCAGCTACCTGCCCACCAGCTACCTGCCCCACCAGCTACCCTGCCCCACAGCTACCTGCCCCACCAGCTACCTGCCGCACCAGCTACTGCCGCACCAGCTACCTGCGGCACCAAGACCTGCCGCACCCAGCTACCTGCCGCACCAGCTACCTGCATACCAGCTACCTGCCCACCAGCTACCTGCCCCACCAGCACTGCAGGACCAGCTACCTGCCCCACCAGCTACCTGCAGTACCAGCTACCTGCAGTACCAGCTACCTGCCCCACCAGCTACCTGCAGTACCAGCTACCTGCCCCACAGCTACCTGACGGAGTACTTATCCAAGACAATATTGAATGTTCCTAGTTACAGTTTTGACTTAAATCAGCTTTGAAATATATGGCAAGACATGAAAATAGTTGTCTGGCAATGATCAACAAACTACTTGCCAGAGATTGAATCATTATTTTAGGAAAATGCTGCAATATTTGTACAAATCCAGGTGGGCAAAGCTCTTAGAGATCTACCAGAAAGACTCAAGCTGTAATCACTGCCAAAGATGATTCTATACATGTATTGACTCAGGGTGTGAATACTTCTGTAAATGAGACTATTTGTATTTCATTTTCAATACATTTGGCAAACATTTCTAAAAACATGTTTTTCACTTTATCATTATGGGTATTCTGTGTAGATGCGTGAAGATTCTTATTTTTTTACCATTTTAATTCAGCGTTGTAACAACAAAATGTGGAATAAGTCAAGGGCATATTTTCTGAAGTCACTGTACACCACACACACACACACACCACAACACACACCACACACACACACACACACCACACACACAACACACACACACACACACACACACACAACACACAACACACACACACACACAACACACAACACCACACCACACACACACACACACACTTATTAGATTCTAAACAAACAATTCAGCCATTTCCCAGTCTTAAATATTCATGTGCACCTTGCTTTCTACATTTCACTCTCGAGATGAGCAGTGTGTGTGTGTGTGTGTGTGTGTGTGGTGTGTGTGTGTGTGTGTTGTGTGTGTGTGTGTGTGTGTGTGTGTGTGTGTGTGTGTCTGTGTGTGTGTGTGTTGTGTGTGTGTGGAGGCGAGAGTGCTGGCTAGAGAGAGGGGAGTGGAAGGGAGGTGCTGTGTAGAGGGGGGAGTGGAAGAGGAGGTACTGGGTAGAGGGGAGGGGGGGGGAGGAGGGGAGGGGAGGGGAGGGGAGGAGGAGGAGGTACTGGGTAGAGAGGAGGGGAGTGGAGGAGGGAGGAGGTAGAGGGGAGGGAGGGGAAGGTGCTGTGGTAGAAGGGAGGGGAGGTAGGGGAGTGGAGGGAGTGGGACGGTGCTGGGTAGAGGGGAGGGTAGGGAGGGGAGGTGCTGGGTAGAGGGGACGGGAGGTACTGGGTGAGGGAGGGGGAGGGTTCTTGGTAGAGGGAGGGGAGGCGACTGGGCGGGGTCGGGTAGAGAGAGGGGAGTGGCGGGCGGACGGTGCGTGGAGGGGAGGGAGTGGAAGGGAGAGGTACCCCTCTACCCATTACCTCCCCCCTCCTCCCCTCTCCCTTCACTCTCCTCCCTTCTACCCAGTACCTACCCCTCCACTACCCTCTCTCTACAGCAGAGTAGAGAAAAGGGGCAGAGTTTCCTGACCGCACATTAGCCCGTCTCGTCTCCCCTCAGCTCCATTAGCATATCATTAGGAAACATCTGAACTTACAGATGTTTGATGCTCGCCTGGCAGCCTTGCTGCGCAGCACTGCACACACACACACACTCAATCACAAACACAAACACACACACTGAATTACACACACACACACACACACACACACACACACACACAACATTGCTAACTAAAATACACACAGACTGAACTCACAGCTGTTTTCTGTTCGCCTTAGCACGATCAGAATACCCGCTGACAGAGACAAGGGTTGGCAGAGCTCAGCTAGAAGAGGTGTATTGTGTGTGTGTGTGTGTTGTGTATGCGGAAGCGTTTGGCTATATATATCCAGCGTCAACACTCCTGCACTGTTTTAATCACTCACAAGTTTGCCTTGACTCTGTCTCTCTGCTGTGACAGAGAAGAGAGGGAGGGAAAGAGGGAGGGGAGAAAAAATGGAGAGAGATAGTCCGACTTTGGTTGGAAGAGAGAGAGCATAATGTCTGACAGGATAGGTGATATGCTCATTATGAAAGGGGGTGGAAAAATGATCTCTCATCAGTTGTCAAACCCAGAAGGAGATGAAGACATGTCGGCCTATCAGACAGAAACACTAGCCTCAGTTTCTGCATGTGGCTAGCCTTCTGTCCACCTCGGCAGTAGTTTAGACCTTCTGTAACCTCGCCAGTAGTTTTAGGCCTTCTGTCACATCGCCAGTAGTTTTGACCTTCTGTCACCTCGCCAGTAGTGTATAGACCTTCTGTAACCTCGCCAGTAGTTTAGGCTTCTGCGCACCTCGGCCAGTAGTTTAGGCCTTTGTCACCTCGCCAGTAGTTAGACCTTCTGTCACTCGCCAGTAGTTTAGACCTTCTTCACCTCGCCAGATGTTTAGGGCTCTGTCACCTCGCCAGTAGTTTAGGCCTTCTGTCACCTCGCCAGGTCTTCGCGATTTCCGCTAGTTTAGCCTTCTGTCACTCGCCAGTAGTTTTAACCTTCTGTCAGCCTCGCCAGTAGTTTTAGACCTTCTGTCACCTCGCCAGTAGTTTAGTGCCTTCTGTCACCTCGCCAGTAGTTTAGACCTTCTGGTCACTCACCAGTAGTTGTAGGCCTCTGTAAACCTCGTGCCAGTAGTTTAGCCTTCTGTTAACCTCGCCAGTAGTTTAGGCCTTCTGTCACTCGCCAGTAGTTTTGACCTTCTGTCACTCGCCAGTAGTTTAGGCCTTCTGTTATACCTCGCCAGTAGTTTAGACCTTCTGTAACCTCGCCAGTAGTTAGCCTTCTGTACCTCGCCAGTAGTTTAGACCTTCTGTAACCTCGCCAGTTAGTTTGTACCTTCTGGTCACCTCGCCGTAGTTAGACTTCTGTAACCTGCGCGTAGGTCTTTGCCTTCTGTCACCTCGCCAGTAGTTTAGACCCTTCTCTAACCTCGCCAGTAGTTTAGGCCCATGTCACCTCGCCAGTAGTTTAAGCCTTCTGTCACCTCGCCAGTAGTTTAGACCTTCTGTAACCTCGCCAGTAGGTTTTAGGCCAATGTCCACCTCGCCAGTAGTTTAGGGCTTCTGTCACCTCGCCATTAGTTTAGAACCCCTTTCTGTCACCTCGCCAGTAGTATTAGGCCTTAACTGTCACCTCGCCAGTAGTTTAGGCCCTTATGTTCACCTCGCCAGTAGTTTAGGCCTATGTCACCTCGCCAGTAGTTTAGCCTATTTCACCTCGCCAGTAGTTTAGGCTTCTGGTAACCTCGCCAGTAGTTTAGACTTCTGTCACCTCGCCAGTAGTTTAGACCTTCTGTAACACTCGCCAGTAGTGTTAGGCCTTTGACCTCGCCAGTAGTTTAGACCTTCTGTACCTCGCCAGTAGTTTTAGGACCGGCCTGTAACCTCGCCAGTAGTTTAGACTTCTCGTCACCTCGCCAGTAGTTCTTAGGCCTTCTGTCACCTCGCCAGTAGTTTAGGCCTTCTGTCACCTCGCCAGTAGTTAGGCCCTATGTCACCTCCGCCAGTAGTTTAGGCCTTCTGTCCACCTTCGCTCGCCAGTAGTTAGACCTTCTGTCACCTCGCCAGTAGTTTAGGGCTTCTGTCACCTCGCCAGTAGTTTAGGCCTTCTGTAACCTCGCCAGTAGTTTTGACCTTCCGTCACCTCGCCAGAGTTTAGACCTTCCGTCACCTCGCCAGTAGTTTAGACCTTCTGTAACCTCGCCAGTACTTTTGACCTTATGTCACCTCGCCAGTAGTTTAGACCTTCTGTAACCTCGCAGTAGTTTAGACTTCTGTAACCTGCGTCAAGTATTTGACCTTCTGTCACCTCGCCAGTAGTTTAGACCTTCTGTAACCTCGCCAGTAGTTTAGACCTTCTGTAACCTCGCCAGTAGTTTAGACCTTCTGTAACCTCGCCAGTAGTTTAGGCCCAATGTCACCTCGCCAGTAGTTTTAGGGGCTTCTGCTCACCTCGCCAGTAGTTTAGGCCTTCTGTCACCTCGCCAGTAGTTTAGGCCTTCTGTCACCTCGCCAGTAGTTTAGGCCTTCTGTCGCCTCGCCAGTAGTTTAGGCCTTCTGTCGCCTCACCAGTAGTTTAGGCCTTCTGTCACCTCGCCAGTAGTTTAGACCTTCTGTCGCCTCGCCAGTAGTTTAGGCTTTCTGTAACCTCGCCAGTAGTTTAGGCCTTCTGTAATCTCGCCGGTAGTTTAGGCCTTCTGTCACCTCGCCAGTAGTTTAGACGTAATCTTGGAACACAGAACCAATTCTTGCATGCACTAGTAAACAGGCATAGAGCAAGGCACTACAGTGAATTACTAGTAAATTACCTTGCAACTGCACCGTACTGTAATTGAACCTGACTTTAATTTCTGCCACCTGATATACATGCTGTCATTGTTCGTGCACATCTCAGTACGTTACCGTTTGTTTACAAGTCACTGTTCATCAGAAGGAGACTAATTTGACAGGTGAGGGACTGAATGATGACGTGGCCAGCTCCGTATCAATCATTCAATCAATCAATCAGATGTATGTACTTTAGCAGTTAGGCTACAGCATCGGTGTCCACTGTGTTACAGCCACCTGGTCCTGTAGAGATACCTGCTATGCAGACTTTACTTGTTCCAGCCCTGCACCATCACACTTGATTGAGCCAATCGATGTATTGATGATTGAGTTGTCAAAGCCAAGGATTCGGTCAGGTCAGTGGAGGCTGGTGAGGGGAGGACGGCTCATAATAATGACTGGAAACCATGTGTTTGATGTATTTGATACCATTCCACTCCAGCCATTAACACAAGCCCATCTTCCCCAAATAAGGTGCCAACAACCTCAGGAGCTTTTTCCCGTGAGACGACCGCAGGTAATGAATGAGTCAATGGGGACAGAGGATTAAGACCTGCAGCTTTTATCCATTACAATCCAACATGGGGAGTGTGTCCGCTGTCTCAAGTACAGCATCATTCCTACACGGTGGCGGTGAGGGTGGGTGGAGGGTGCAGTGGGGGTGAGTGGGGTGGGTTTTGAGTGGAGTGGCAGTGGGGTGGAAGGGGAGGGTGGCAAAGGGGGTGGAGGTGGCTGTGGAGGTGGAGGGGAAGTGGGGGTGAGGGTGGCGATGAGGTGTGTGGGTGGCGGGATTGGAGTGGAGGGTGCAGCGGGGTGGATGTGGCTGTGGAGTGGAGGTGGAGGTGGAGGTGGAGGTGGAGGGTGGTGGTGGTGGTGAGGGTGGTGTGGGATGGAGTGGAGGATGGCAGTGGGGTGGAGGGAGAAAGGGGGTGGAGGAGGTGGAAGTGGGGTGGAGGTGTGGAGGGTGGTGTGGGATTGGAGTGGAGTGGACAATTATCTCAATCTTCGTACGACTAATACTGTGTGTGTGTGTGTGTGTGTGGTGTGTGTGTGTGTGGTGTGTGTTGGTGTGTGTGTGTGTTGTGTGTGTGTGTGTGTGTGTGGGTTGTTGTGTGTGTGTGTGTGTGTGTGTGTGGTTGTGGTGTTTGAATGTGTGCGTGTGTGTGCAATTGTATTGTGTGCAGCTGTGCATGTCATGTGTATGTTAGAGACAGCCTATAGTAATTGCTGCAATATGTCACACTTCGAGAGAAGGGTTGATGGTGTCCTTAGCACTACGTTAGTCGTACAGCGATGTGAGGTATTGAGTACGACCCAGCGTCTACACAATGACAGAGGAGACGGATAGAGATGCTGTATACAGATATGAGCAGGTACTCTGCATGCTCTGTGCTGAGGTCTTTCCCATTGTCTCAGGGTTCTGAGGGTCTTTCCCATTGTCTCAGGTTCTGAGGGTCTCACATTGTCTCAGGGTCTGATGGTCTTTCCATTGTCTCAGGGTTCTGAGGGGTCTTTCACATTGTCTCAGGGTTCTGAGGGGTATTTCCCTTTGTCTCAGGGTTTTGAGGGTCTTTCCCATTGTCTCAGGGTTCTGATGGGTCTTTCCCATGTCTCAGGTTCTGAGGGTCTTTCCCATTGTCTCAGGGTTCTGAGGGGTCTTTCACATTGTCTCAGGTTTCGATGGGTCTTCCCTTTGTCTCAGGATTCTGAAGGGTCTTCCCTTTGTCTCAGGGTTTTGAGGGGTCTTTCCCATTGTCTCAGGGTTCTGAGGGGTCTTTCCCATTGCCTCAGGGTTCTGAGGGGTCTTTCCCATTGAGCGGTATTACTGGGATTATGTGTTGACTCATTGGAGCAGGGAGCAGAATGCAAGTGCAGCAACAGTATCACCCAGTATATTGCAATGCCGAATCACATCAAAATCAAATCAAAGTGTATTTGTCACATGATGCAGCAGACGTAAACAGTTTTTCCTTAAAACTTCTTTGGGATCTGTGTCCCTTCCACGGGACGGTTTAGCTAACGTAGGCTAATGCGATTAGTATTATTTCCCAGAACATAGACATATCGGATATTGGCAGAAAGCTTAAATTCTTGTTAATCTAACTGTACTGTTCAATTTACAATAGCTATTACAGTGAAATAATACTATGCTATTGTTTGAGAAGAGTGCACAATTTTGAACATGAAAAGTTATTAATAAACAAATTAATACACATTTGGGCAGTCTTGWTACAACATTTTGAACAGAAATGCAATGGTTCATTGGATCAGTATAAAACTTTGCACATACACTGCTGCCATCTAGTGGCCAAAATCTAATTTGCACCTGGGCTGGAATGATACATTATGGCCTTACTCTTGCATTTCAAAGATGATGGTGCAAAAAAATACAAAAGAACGGTTGGTTTTTCTTTGTATTATCTTTTACCAGATATATTGCGTTATATTCTACTCCATTCCTTTCACATTTCCATAAACATCACAGTGTTTTCTTTCAAATGGTACCAAGAATATGCATATCCTTGCTTCAGGGCCTGAGCTACAGGCAGATAGATGTGGGTATGTCATTTTAGGCGAAAATTTAAAGAAAAGTGGCTAATCCTTAAAATGAACAGTGGAGTTTAAAGAGCACAACATCAATATCTAAGTCAGGAAAAGACACAAGAATTAACACAATATACACGATCAGTACCAATGTCAATAGCAACGTTCAGGAATACTGGTGTTAGTGGAGTATGTATACTCAAGGAGGTGAGGAGTAGAAGTGTACAGTGATTAAACATTCTTAGGGCTAGGCGTCCTGCTAGCGGGACAACTTCCGGTGAAACTGGAGGGCGCGCAATTCAAATAAATAATCATAAAAATTATGGATATTAAACATGTAGGTACATACAAGTGTCTTATATCGGTTGAAGGCTTAAATTCTTGTTAATCTAACTGCACTGTCCGATTTACAGTAGCCAATACAGCGAAAGCATGCCATGCGATTGTTTGGCGCCACACATCGAAATATTTTTCACAGGTTTCATAAATTCACAAATAGCGATTAAATATTCACTTTTTGAAAATCTTCCTCTGATTTGTCATCCAAAGGGTCCCAGCTACAACATGTAGTGTTGTTTTGTTAGATAAAATCCTTCTTTATATCCCAAAAAGTCAGTTTAGTTGGCACCATCGATTTGAGTAATCCACTTTTTCAACGTGCAGAGAAAGGAATCCAAAAATCTACCGCTAAACTTTGTTAAAACAAGTCAAAATAGATTTCTATTGACTCCTCAGATACCTTAAAATGTAATCAAACTATACTATTTCATACGGAAAGAAGTATGTTCAACAGGAAACCGATATTAACAGGTGCGTCTTGTCTTCGTCGCTCGCCCAAACACAAAATTCCAAGAGTGTGTCCCAGTACTAAAACTCATATTTCTTACTCGTTTTGGAAGAAACAAGCCTGAAACCTTGAACATGGAGTGTTGACACGCTGTAGAAGCCATAGGAATTGCATACTGGGAGCTAGATTTCATTATTTTGCTATACCTTCCATTGTAAGAGCATGGGCTCTCCAAAAAAAAAGAAGTCTGGTTGTTTTTTCTTTGGATTTTCTCCTACCATATCTATTATGTTATAGTCTCCTACATTATTTTAACATTTCTACAAACTTCAAAGTGTGTTCTTTCCAATGGTACCAATTGTATGCATATCCTGGCTTCAGGGCCTAAGCAACAGGCAGTTTACTTTGGGCACGTCAGTCAGGCGGAAATTGAGAAAAAAGGACCCTAGCCGGATGAAGTTTTAATTTACCTGTTGAAGCATGGCTTGAACATGTGACCCTACTTTTACAGCTACCTTCTGGGTCATAAAGGTCTAGACCTCTTGGCTTATATAAGTAAAGCTAAAAGTGAGGAGTAGAATGCAGTCAGTGACAATGTTGCACCACATGAAAGATGGCACCCTCCGTGTTGGCCTCAGGTCAGGCAGAGGATGGAGCTGATGTGTCTGCGGCTGATGTAGGATGATGAAGCGTAGGATGAGGTGTCTGGGGGTGATGTAGGATGACGAAAGCGTAGAATGAGGTGTCCGAGGGTGATGTAGGATGAGGTCTGTGATCCTGATCCACAGAGGGCTGCTAACGGACACGGATGATGTCACAGGCCATTTAACAGTCAGTTAGCGCCACGCTGCTGGGGTGAGCTATCACTTTTGCCTTATGCAAGGTGCTCCATCATGCTGGAAAAGGCATTGTCATCACCAAACTGTTCCTGGATAGTTGGGAGAAGTTGCTCTCGGGAGATGTGGGTACCATTCTTATTCATGGCTGTGTCTTAGGCAAATTGTGAGTGAGCCCACTCCCTTGGCTGAGAAGCAACCCCACAATGAATGGCTCAGGATGCTTTACTGTTGGCATGACACAGGACTGATGTAGCGCTCACCTTGACTTCTCCGGACAAGCTTTTTTCCGGATGCCCCAACAATCGGAAAGGATATATCAGAGAAAATGACTTTACCACAGTCGTCAGCAGTCCAATCCTGTACATTTTGCAGAATATCAGTCTGTCCCTGAGTTTTTCCTGAGGGAAGTGGCTTCTTTGTTGCCCTTCTTGACACCAGGCCATCCTCCAAAAGTCTTTGCCTCACTGTGCGTGCAGATGCACTCACACCTACCTGCTGCCATTCCTGAGCAAGCTCTGTACTGGTGGTGCCCCAATCCCGCGCGTTAATGCATATACCTATACTTAGCCACAACACAGCATTAGACGCTAGCCGGCTGTCCACTGTGCTGAAACCCACTCGAACCAGGGAGCTGTAGACTAGCCTGGGTGAGCGTGAACACGATCAGTTATTTTCCCTGTTGTTAACATTGTGAAAGTTCGACATCTGCCTCAAGTGGGCAGTTCAGTCAGTGGGCCCCAGCACACGTGATACACAGAGTCGCGTTGAGCACAATTGAGCAGCTATCACACATGTTAGAACGCTCTCCATTGAACCTTAGTGACGTTCTCTTGATGATGCCGACTTAAAATCGGTTGATTCTACTGCCACATCCCTTCACTGGCCAGCACATATCCTCTTGCCTGCATTTCGCACCATTATTTGTCAAGCACACAATAGCAAGATGACCGGCGTCTATGGGGCGTTATCACCTTCGCAGGAAACACTTGTAACTACAATGATTGACAGAGGACAGAACTGCTAGATATAGCTCCGAAGAGCATCCACCCATCCTTTTAAGGCTTACCATGGCTCTTTATGTGCATCTACATATACAGAGAATGATCTACATATCGCTATGCCTGGTTGGAACATGCAATGCATCAGTAACTTCATGGCCATATGTCTATCGCTATCGCTTCCACAACATCAACACTCTCCAACACATCATACTATCCCTGAGAACCCGTCGAGCTATCAACCTGACAGTGACCAGATTATCACTGAATCCACAGCATTGGATCAGAGGTGTCTTAGATCAATGCACGTGGATTCAATGATTCTATCGACGGATGATTCATAGTTAAATACCAATTCTGACATCGGTACATAGTAATCAGTAGGGCTCTCTGTCAATTAATTGCGCACACCATTCAATCCATTGTAGTGCTACTTCGTTTCTTTGTCATGACAAACATCTTCTATGTCGGAGCTCTGATATTGCCATAATTGCCACTGCTATGCAAACTTGAAATCCTGGCCCATGTGTATGCAGGGATCTTATGTTGTGAGCCTAGCCCTTCACTAACGACGCCTTTTCATTATTTCCCTTAAGCTACATGTTGTATCTCATTACTACAACTATCGGAACTTTTTCTGGTGTCACAACTCGAACGTCCAGTCTCTTGGTGCCGTGAGATCTCTTTCGGTGAGATCACGATGTAACGTAGCCTTTCCTACCTATGTTACCTTGCTGCCGTACCCCTGACACCTCCAGCTAGGACAGCTGCGCATAGCGCTTCTCTGGTACCCATGTTACCACTATAACACTCCTGACTTCGAGCTTGGATGTTGGAAGTAGCGTATTGTGAGTGTTGGGGGCTCTCGTGTCCGGTGGCCCATGTTGCAGTGGGACATGAGTACTTAGTATAATGCCTTGCGCATACTGTTGGTGCATCGTGTGATACTGTAGTATGGAGATAGAGTCTTTGTCTGTTGTCATGTAGTGTGTGACCTCGCTCAGTGGTTTGTTTGTGTGTCGAGAGTATCAAGTGTAGCCTCTAAGCCTAGTGTTCTCCCTCACACCCCTTCTCACCGTGA